>NC_140500.1:43144588-43224588 GCF_964271855.1 Acomys minous
TGATTAAAAGTACCTCCTGCTCTTCAGAGGACCCAAGAGTGGTTCCTGGTACCCATGTTGGCGTACTCACAACCATCTGTCACTCTAGCTCCAGGGGATTCTGCACCGGCTCCTGGCCGCTGTGGGCACCTACATACGAGGGGCATAAACTCAACACATTCACATACCCATAAGAATAAATATCTAGAACATTTGGAATCCAAGAAACGTAATGTTACTTTTTTTTTTTTTAATGCACATTCTAATCTTGCCACCTAACAGACTGGTTCAAAAAAAAAATCTGTAAAAAGGAGTCTTAAGTGGATGTTCTGGAAATTTAAACAGAGGTAAAATTGGTGATCATTTTCATGGCGCTGTCAACAAAACACTCAGCCTGTGTCTGGCTTGGGAAATGAACAGCGGGGCTGGTGAGTTGGCTCAAGGGATGGAGTGAAGGACTCAGTTTTGACTCCCAGCTTGTACATGAAGATCCCTGGGCAGTGGCACACTCCTGCAATGCCCGGCCTGGAGAGGTAGAGGCAGAAGGATCCCCGCTGCTTTCTGGCCTGCCTGTCTAGCCAATAGGTGAGCTCCAGGTTCAGTGAGAGGCCATGTCCCCAAAACAAGGTGGAGAGACAACTGAGGAGGACACCTGATGTCAGTCTTGGGCCTGAACATGCAGGTGTCCATGACATTGCAGATGTACCCCCACACACACTCGTAAATACACCTACAGCAAAGGAAATGAATAGCCTCTGCATGTGCCAAGGATGTTTTGTGAAGCACACATCCTTGTGAAGATTTTATAAGATCTTTCCCCCCTTTGGCCCTTTCACCACCCAGGGAAAGTCACGATTTCATTCCCAGAATGAAAAAGGCAGCTAGTCCCAGAAGATTTATTCAACATAGTAAGAAGGACAATGGGACATGTGAGGTAGCAGCTGGTGGCTGAGGACAATAAAGAGCTAAGAGTTCTCCCTCCACCCTCAGAGATGAGGAAATGGTAGAAGGATGGGACCCCACTCCCCTGAGAAAAGTCTTGGGAAGGTGACTCCCAGAGGTATCTAGGGCAGGAAAAGGGTATGGGGCTGAGGTCTGTCCAGTTCAATCTCCCCACGAGATGCTCATATGCAAAGATCCTGGGCTGCAAGAGTCCTAAGAACTCCAAAGTCACCTGAAGAATAGAAGGCGTACTCAAGACTGCAGTAAGCTGCAGCCAGGGAATGCTGCCGGGTTCAGAGGGCAAACCATGTCAGCCCCATGGAAGAGTGCACTCACAGCAGAGCCAGGGCCACAGCCGGCACAGGCCACGTCCCAGAGGTCAGCACAGACAACCAAGCTACCTTCTATCTACCTTCCCCTCCTGCAATGACCTTAACATTTTGGTGTTTTGGTTTTTTGTTTTTTGTTTTTTAACTCCTTGATATCAGCCAGGGAGAAGAGACCTGTAAGAAGGGTCACTGCAAAGACACTGTTTTCCTGGGAACTATTTTGAACTGGAAAGTTTGTTTCTTTCCCCCTCCTGGGACAGTGATGTGCTATAGACTACAGCACATTGTTTGACTATCTCATGAATTGGATCCTGATTTTCAGCTGGGTACACTGCCAACCAAATGAAATGATATATTTCCTAATCATCTTCGTTGATAGGTGTTAGCTTGTAATTAAGTTTTCACCAACAGGGCTAAAGTAGGAGTTTGTGTGTGACTCTCATAAAGCTCCCTCAAGAAAACAAAGGCGGAGGCTTCCCTCTTTGTTGCCTCTACCACCTGGGTCCTGGCTGTGACGAGTGGAACTCTCGAAACCATTCTGGATCACGAGCCAATAATATCCACTCAGAATGGCGGAAAACAACTAGGAGGACACAGGGTCACTACTGAGCTCAGAGGTCCCTTCTCCCTGCTGTTTACTATGAAAGAGAAGCTAATTTAATCTTATCTAAATTACTATCACTTTGCTATTATTGCAGCTTATAGTTGAAGAAGTCTTTATGTGGTTTTGTTTATTACTTATTTGGACTTTTTGTTTGTTTTTTTTTTTAAGACAAGGTCTTTGTGAAGCCCAGGCTAGTTCCAAATTCAAGATCCTCCTGCCTCAGACTCCTAAGTGCTAAGATTACAGGTGTGTACTACCAGGTCTGGTTGAAACAGTCCTATAGTGCAATTTGTGAGCAATGTGAGCCAAATAATATGAAAGAAAGGTTTAATTTTTGTGCTCTGCAGATATATATATATATATATACATATATATATACACATGTATAATAGAAGGTGCAATATAGTATACATTGTATACATACATATGTATATATGTACATACATATATGCATATACACATATGCATTATATATGTATGTATAATGCATCTTCTCCTATACATATTTTATTATTTCTGTGCTATAATACGCTGCATAGTCACATATAACTATGGTAAGGGCAAAATATTTTTAAGCAGCTGTTTAGAATTATCTGGGGGGTAAACTGGCTTGACTTTGCTTATGTTTACCAGAATAACACACTCTTCAGCTGTTTGTTCCAGTAGAAGAAAAGCAGAACTCAGTGTAGACATGTCTATAAAGCTGTAGGTAGGGCTGGGGAGGCCTCTCAGTTGTAGGATACTTGCCAAATGTGCCTGAAGCCCTGGGTTCCTTCTCCAATGCTGCAGGAAGAGAGAGGCCGCAAAGCTGGGAGCTAGGACCCGCCTGGAAGGGACCCTGAAAAACCTTGAGCTAATCTGATGGCATCACTCAGTGTCTCCTCAAAAGCAAGCTGGCTGCCGGCTTTCCCTACTCAGATGTGGAAGACTTTGCAAGGAACTGATCATATAGCATCACTATTTCAAAACTGCACTTTGACACTTTTGTATGCATTGGTCAGACCCATATCAGTCAGTTCAAGATTTGCCCAGTCCTTTTAAACTGCCCCACCCCAAAGTGCATGGTAAAAGTAGTGTGATGGTTAGCAAAACCTCAGCACTTCACCCAGGGCTAGCAAATCAAACAGCGACTGAACCATTGAAGGTAATTTGGAATTATTTATGTTCCGTGCAGCATAAAGGATCTAAGGGGAGGGTGTAGGGTTGGTTTTTTTTTTATCCTAATGATAAATACGAACAGAATATAAAAGTGCCTGTTATCTGGCATAGACAATTGTATTAAAGAAAAACCTTGTAAATTTCAAAAGCCTACAAACAAGATGTAGAAAATTGCCTGCGTTTATGGTGCCATTTATCAAAAGGCTTCAGTCTCAGGGTGCTGGAAACTTACATGTGTGCTCTCAAGGCAAGAATTCACAAGGAGCCAAAAAATGAAACAGAATCTTTCCTTTTAAGAAGAAAAACAGTCACAACATCCGCTCCAGCACATTAGGAGGGAGTTTGAGCCGACCGGATCCAAACCTTCTTATTAAAAGACGTAGGAGAACAGCTAGTGCTCATCACTGACCCAGGAAAGAGAGGAAAATAATTAACTGACAGGACTTGGGGGAAAAAAATCGAAGTTACTTTGCATCGAATTTTTTTTTTTAAATCTGCTTTAGGTTTCCATGCAGAGAACAACAAAGAGTTTTTGGCACCTGAATCGCAGAGCAGAAGAGTTCAAAGTTTGGCTGAGAGAAAGCTCTTAAGCTGGTATCTGCACTACTGGAATAACAATAAGGATACTACTAGTAAGAGTAAAAGGAGCAAACAGGCAGCCCATAACCCAGGCTGCCCACCCCGTGTCTCCAACAAATATGGCCACTCATCCCATTCACACTGCCCGAGACGTGCTGCATGAACAAAGAAACAAAACTGAAACCCTACCTCATCTACAGAAAGCACCCAATTTAAGGACAGGCATGAGTTTCTAGGGAGACCTAACCGTCCAGCTCATGATGACAAACTATTGCCGTCTCAAACCCTCGCCTCTGAGAGGTTGGAGCCCTCCTGTTCTCTCTAGTGAACATACTGGGCGCTGTGGTTCACTCTCGGTGCCTCAGGTTCCCTGCTGGAGCTCCAGTGGGGTCATTTTGCCTCTCCCCCTCCCACCCCTGCACTCTACAATGCCCTGAGGCATTTTCAATCGCCACCACAACTATAAATGGGATGCTACAAGCACATATAAGAAAGAGGCTAGACTGCTGGTCAACGCTATTCAATACTCGGGACAGCCCTGTGACCTAGAATGGCCTGACCCAGAATGCCACCAGTGAGCAGTCTGAGTTAGCTCTGTCTCTCTCTGAAAGGACAGATATGGCGGAAGTGAGGAATGACAAATGTGGATGAGGAGAAAAGGACCAGGCACTTGTTTACAGATTATTTCTTTCCTAAAGCCCAGACTGGTATCTTCCTGGCCAACGTCATCTAAACTCAGCCACATCACCCCTAAATGAGCTCAGCCTTAGGGGTGTAGATGGAGCAGTGTTTGTTCCATGTTGCACTAGGCCTGTTGCTTTCATTAAGAAGCCTTGCCAGCTGCACACCTACGTTTACTGTGGCCGTATTTACAATAAGTAGCCAAAATACAGAACCGGACTGATGCCACCAACACACAGGTATGGCCTGTTGACACAGTGGCATTTCAGTCAGCCAGAAAATGGAAACGCTGCCACTTGCAGGTTCTCGAGAGAGATTATCATGGTGTTTTGAAAGAAGGTTGGAATCAGAATGGCAGATACCATGTCTCCTCTCATGTGGAGTCTAAATTACCCACGTAAGCATATTTACATATATGTGATTTTGTACCAAAGATAGTAAAGAAGAGGGGGGCTACTCAGAGGGAAGAGGGGGAGAACCTGGTTCCACCTCATCACTAACCACTCTGCTTAGCTCCCTTGGGATCAGCGAGTTCGCAAACTCTCCTTGGAATAGCCAAGAGGATCTAAGTGTTCCTTGTGCCCTGATCACAGCCCTGGAACCTTGGAGACACTTTCTGGTCTCTCTCAGCCTCACTGGCCAACTCTCTGAAACACTGCCTAATCCTTGGATTCCTGGATGAGTTACTGAGTCATTATGTGCCAGCCCTAGCAAGCCTACAGAAACAATCCTTTCTTGTGAAACCTAAAGTTCTCATGAGAATAGGGGACCAAGGTTGCTGGTAACAGACACAAATGTTACAAACTGTAGGGATGATAATGCTACCTCTTCCCTGGGTTATTCTAAGGACTTGGTGAGTAATACAAGGCAAGGACTTGGTCCAAGCACTATCCTCAGCCACATACCATTAACTCAAACTGGCATATATAAACACAACTGGAATCTCAACCCCGGAGAAGCACCTCTCCAACACTGAAAGGAAGAAGCAATTGCTAATCAAATCATGTCCCCAGCACTTACCTACTATCTCAAGTAAGTGTTCTTTCCAAACTGAAAGTGTCACATGGGCCTATGAGAGCTTGCCACAAGGGTGCATGTCCCCTCAAAGCTGTTTCATTGGAAACTGATACTTGAATTCCTATGCTGATGGCATTTGGTCATAGGACCTTTGGGTGGAATATCGCACAAAAGGTTAAATACATGTGTGTCCATACATACACACACATACATGCACTCTCACATACAGCCTCCCCCTCTCTTTCATACAGATTGGCTCTTCAGGAGGGTCCAAGATGGCGGCACCTAACACACACCTTGTTTGATCAGCAGGACAGCAGTGACTGTTCAGCAACCTAAGGACTGACCTGAGAACCACAAAACACCAACACTGGTGACCCACAGGTGAGAGGGGGCCAAATTGTGTGGAGCATGGTTGGGTCCAGCCTCTAGGCACCCAGCAAAACCACAAAGTCCCCGGTCCCCACAGAAACTGGTGCACAGCTTCCAAAGGCTAGTGCCACATACCTAACAGGCAGGCAGCTCTTGAACTCCCTGGGGCACAGAGCTGATGGGGGGCACTGCAAAAACACCAGAGTTTCTGGGTTCTACCACCTAGCAGACACTACAATCAGAAACACACCACAGGTTACCCAACAAATCCACAGAAAGCTTCAAGGTCCAAGCAGGCCCTGGGCATACACTCCAACCAGAGACATTACAACAGGAAAAGATCAGCATAAGAACACAAACAACAATCCCAGGACCACTGATACCACCAGAAACCAGCAGCCCCAACACCACAACAAGCCCTGGAGATACCATCCCAGCCAACGCACAAGAAAAGGATTTCAAATCTGAGGTTATGAAAATGATAGAGGCCTGAAAGGAGGAAAATAAATCCCTCAAACTAGAACTGGAATACACAAAGAAAGAGATGAAAGAATTGAGCAAATCACTTGACAAAACTGCAATCCAACAGGAGAAGGAAATGAATAAAAGATTTCAAGACCTAAAAATGGAGATGGAAGCTTTGAAGAAAACACAGTCCAAGATAATCCTGGAAAGGGAAAACTTAGAGAAGAGGACAGGATCTACAGACACTAGCCTTACCAACAGAATTCAAGAGATGGAAGAAAGAATGTCAGGGATAGAAGATATGACTGAAGAAATGGATACAGCAGTCAAAAAAAATGTTAAATCTAAAAAGCTCCTGACACAGCATATCCAAGCAATCTAGGACACTATGAAAAGGCCAAACCTGAGAATCATAGGGAAAGAAGAAAAAAAAAAAAAAGACTTCCAACTGCAAGGCCCAGAAAACATTTTCAACAATATCATGGAAGAAAATTTCCCTAACCTAAAGAAAGAAATGCCCATAAATATACAAGAAACCTACAGAACTCTAAATAGATTGGACCAGAAAAGAAAATCCTCCCACCACATAATAATCAAAACACTAAAAATACAAACAAACAAAAAAAAGTATATTAAAAGTTGCAAGAGAAAAAGGCCAAGTCACATATAAAGGCAAACCTATCAGAATTACACCTGACTTTTCAATGGAAACTATAAGAGGCAGAAGAGCCCGGATAGAAGTCATGCAGACACTAAGAGACCACAGATGCTAACCTAGACTACTATTCCCAGCAAAGCTTTCAATCACCATAGATGGAGAAAACAAGATATCCCATGACAAAACCAAGTTCAAACAGTACCTAACCACAAATCCAGGTCTACAGAAGATACTAGAAGGAAAAGATCAACCCAAGGAGGGTAATTTTACACAGGAAAACAAAGGAAATGAATAACTTCACATCCACAAAAACAAAAGAAAGCTAGCGCTCTCCCTCTCTCTCTCTCTCTCTCTCTCTCTCTCTCTCTCTCTCTCTCTCTCTCTCCCACTACCAATATCAAAATAGTAGAAACCATTAACCAGGTCATTAATATCACTCAGCATCAAGGCCTCAACTCCCCAACTCCCCAATGAAGAAAAGAAAGAAAGAAAGAAAGAAAGAAAGAAAGAAAGAAAGAAAGAAAAGAAAACTAGGAATTGGAGACCTGCATACATGTAAGGACACATATCTACCTGGATGACACCTGCATACATGTAAGGACACATATCTACCTGGATGACACCTGCATACATGTAAGGACACATATCTACCTGGATGACACCTGCATACATGTAAGGACACATATCTACCTGGATGACATTGTAACTCCTAGATCTTTATCATCTGTCACCTGCAGGTGATTTCAGACCACGCTCTGTGTAGATTGGCACACAGTGATCCTTCTACTTAATGCAAAAAAACTTTTAAAATGGGAATGCCCAATTTCCTAGGGAGCAAAAGACTGTCTGCTGTGTCTCTTGTTGCTGTTCAGCTTGGTGTATAGGGTGGCTGCACAGGAGGAAACACTTGCCCACTCTACTTTACATTAAGCCCATCCCACCCACAGCTTCTAGGCCACAGCCACCCACTTCCTTCTACACGTTCAGATCATAGTGTGGGCCTGAGAGAACTAGGACCAACTCAAAAGTAAGAAGCCAACTCAGAAGGAGAAAGAGAAATCCCCCAAGCAACTACAAACCCCGCAGGAAAACCATCCTGGGTTCCTAGGTGGATGTGGCCTGATTGCTGTGCTGTGCTGTGCCTGTCCCTGCACAGGAAGATGGACTGGCTTCAAGTGTCTATATGATGGCAGAAAAGCAGAGGAGACCACCTGTGATCACACAGCAGCTGACTACACATTGCCACACATTCCCTCTCCAACAACCAGGAAAGTGACTCCCTTCCATGAAGTTAGCACTGGTCTTGGCCAACTTTCAGCAAATGCCTCTGCGTATTTTGGAAGACCTTGCAAGACAAAAGTACAGTTTACAGCTAAAATCCTGCTCTCCTATTTCCCCATGTACAACACCAGACAATTGCACTGTTGGACATTCATAAACTTACATGGATCAGGGTGGTAATTAATGTGCTACCAATAACAAAATAGATTAAGAACAATCTATACTATCTATTAATAGAAAGACTAAGCATTTTATGAAATGCCACAGTTTTTTTTTTTAAAGTAGATTCATGGCTGAGGACATAGCTCATTTGTAGAGTGGCTGCCTAGCAAGCACAAGGCCCTAGGTTCTATCAATAAAACCGTGGGAGGTAAAAGATACAGATCTAAATACATTAACATGGAATAAATCAGTAGTGTTTGCAGTGAAAAGGCAAAACATTGTTCAAGATAACATCTTACATTTGTGCATATATGTATCTGTTTTTCAAACAAGTGTGGAAAGCAAGCATACCTAAGATTACAGTGTCTATTTCAGGGAGGTGGAATTAGAGGCACTAGCTACCTCATGTTTTGTATTATCCTGTTTTCTTTAAGAAAGGTTTATAACTTAAAGCAACGTTTACTCATTTGTAAGAGAAAATAAACAACGAGAACCAATGCCTCAGTGCACGTCAGCCATTTTGCCAGGCATAACAAAGTGTGACCAGGGCATGTGACCAAGACCCCAGTTTGGCTGGGAAAGGTATGATGATGTTGTTGTTGTTGTCATTACCACATTAAAATGAGCAAAGTCTTAACAGCTCGCTAAGTTGTCTGCCAGCATGTACGGCACAGTCGTGTAGAGATCCCATATCTCTGGCACCTGCATCTGAACCCAGCAACTGCTGGGAAAGGAGGTCAGTAGACAGCAGCCACCATCACAGCGGCAGAGATTGCTGAGCCATAGTAGCTTTCTGCCTCGGTTAGGATCTCGTTGCTCTGATAAAATGCCCTGGCAAAGGCAGCTTAAGGGAGAAAAAGCTCAGAGGGCTATAGTCCGTCATGATGTGAAGGCATGGCAGCACATATGGAAGGCGTGGCCACAGGAGCCACAGACTAGCCAGTCACATAGAATGTGAACAGGGAGTAGGGCAGAGCTATAAATCTTCAAGACGGAACTCCAGTGACTTAATTCTTTCAAGGAGTCTCAAACTTAAAGACCCACAACCTTCCCAAGCAGCACTGACAGCTGAAGTGTTTCAACACTGGAGCCTACAGGAACATTTCACATTCAAAGCACAGGATATGGATATTGCACTAGACAGGAAGTCAGGAAAAAGCTCCTGATAGAACTTCTAGATTTACTGTTAAGCAACAGCAGACCCAGGATCAATGAGTTAGTTACATTACCTCTCCAGCCTCAGTGTCCTTATCTATGCAATGGGAAGTCAGCGCAGAATTCAAATGCTTCAGGGAAATTGTGGTGTATAATAAATGCATTTCCAGTGGATGAGAAGGCTCATTTCACTAAGTGGTATTAGGACAACAGGGGTGTACGTGAGAAATGAATACACATGCCTTTGTTGTGTACCAGAATAAACTACAGTGGATCAAAGGTAGAAATACAGAAATTAAGCCACAGAAATATTTTCATAAGTTAGAATTTGGTTTTGTAACATCCAACGGGAGGTGTGCTGACATAGCATGGAACACAAAAGAAAAAAATTTGATTATGTGACCCCCTGATGGTCAGCACAGCAAAAGCACACATGTGAAGTCCAACAGCTAACAGACAAACCGGGGGAATTCTAGCAGCTCACACTACAGACAAAAAGTCATGAATAAGAACGTCCCAAAAATTAATTTTAAAATTCCACCCATAATAGAAAGAAAATATAAAGTAAAATGCAAATAAACACACACAAAGAGGTCAACTGTAGCCATACAAACATGTGGGGAGTATATTCATGCTTACACATTTGTGTGTATGTGTATGTATGTGCATATCCATGTGTACATGTTTGTGTATGTATGTGTGTATCCATGTATACATGTTTATGTGTAACCATCTATATATGCTTATGTGTATCCATGCATATATGTTTGTGTTATGTATGCATGTATGTATATATCTGTGTATACATGTTTATATGTGTATGCATGTATCTATGTATATATGTTTGTGTGTATATGCGTATCTATGTATACGTGTGTGTGTGTGTGTGTGTGTGTGTGTGTGTGTGTGTGTGTGTGCAGCTCAGGACCTTGTGCTTGGACAGAAGTACTTTACTGAGTGGGCATCTTGATAGTTTCTAACGTAAGAATTTTAACTAGCTTATTGACAAGAACATAAACTTTAGGTAACCACTGTGCCATCGGGGACAGGAAGAGAAGTAGGCTAAGTGGATACAAACGTCATGTAGAGCCATCTGGCTCTTGCTTACCAAAGTGACACATATCCAGTGGCTTGGCGATTCCACATCTAAAATGCTCTCCTGCAAATACACAAGCTGGGCCCTCTGTCCGCAGGATCCAAATCTGCAGACTGCACCAACCATGGTCAAAAGTGTCTGGCACATAATACTCTGTCTATGCCGAACATGTGCAGCCCTTATATGATTCCTGTTCCTGAGGCACACACTGTGGCGATTACTGCTGTAAGTTGGGTGATAGCTCATCCTGAGATGACAGAAGCTTTACAGGAGGAGGTGTGTAGGTTCTACGCAAACACTGTACCATTCTGTATACAGCATCTGACCATCCATCAGGGTTTATATCTGCGTGGGTCCTGAACCTACATCCCACAAAGGATGACTACACTTGAAGGTTTTCATTACGTCGTCATTCATGCCTGGGACCAAATGGCTACCCTTTCAATGGCTCTCAGCAGAAGACTAAGCAATACTGTCACCCCCACATTGTGGTATAATGCTGTCCTCTCCCAAATGACCAGAAATAGATGAGCCCGGTTTTGTCTTAAAAGAACCATAAATTCCATCAAATAGTATATCGCTAAGTGAAGGTACTAGGTATGGATCAGAAGTGTGTGTTTAAAACATAAAGGCTGTGGTAAAGAATCAACACAAATATCTGCTTGTGCATGCATAAGGTACATGCATAAAGATATGCAAAAAGGATAGCATGGCTATCTAGGGAAAAGGAATGTCTATTTGTGTCTTTCTGAAATGCACCTCTACAAGGAAACAAAGCAAAATGAGGTAGTGATATACAGCTTTAGCATAGGGGCCGGGAAGTAATAATCTCTAAATAACCATTAGTGGATTTTGTTATGATTGTTCACTTTTATTATTATTACAGTCGTGGGAGCCCTTATCAGACTGGGAAACTCCTGCTGTGTCCTCAATGACAGTCTGGCATCGTGGGACTTGGTTGAAAGAGCCTATAATCCTTACCCTCCTGCCTTCCATGAACTGCCCCTCCTGGCTCTTACTTCAGTGGGAAAGAGAGATCTTGCTCTATTCTCCCCACCCTCAGGAGTCTGCTCTCTATGAAGGAGAGAGTTAGAGGCGATGAAGAAAGACCATGAAGTAGGAATCTCTCTGTTCTCTTATCAGTAAAACTGCCCCAGAAGTATAGCAGTCGTTCTGTGTACACACTGGGTTTCCTAAGCTAGAGCCAGGGTGAGTTGTGGTGGAGAGAGAGAGAGAGAGAGAGAGAGAGAGAGAGAGAGAGAGAGAGAGAGAGAGAACCACTTCCTACGTACTTTTCACCATAGAATGATGAATCATGACAAATAAAGCTCTGCTACCATGTCCCCTGGAGGGGGAGACCTGGTGGCACTCAGAGGAAGGATAGCAGGTTACCAAGAAGAGACTTGATACCCTATGAGCATATACAGGGGGAGGAGGTAATCCCCCTCAGGAACAGTCATAGGGGAGGGGAGTAAGGGGAAAATGGGAGGGAGGGAAGAATGGGAGGTTACAAGGGATGGGATAACCATTGAGATGTAACAAGAATAAATTAATAATAAAAAAAAATTTGAAAAGCTCTGCTGGCAAGCATAAGAGTGTTTCAGGCTGGGAGTATAACTCAGTGGTAGAGAACTTACCTCGTATGAACAAGGTCCCAACCCCAGCACCACAAATGACGATGATGATGGTGATGGCTGCAGCGGTGGTGGTGGTTTTGTAAAAGAATGGATTAGACAGTGGAACACTCACCATTGCTTCGCTTTTATTGATACCCAATTCTTACAAATGTGTAGCTACTCGTCTCATGGAGAAAATATATTCAAGAGTACTTGGTGACTTTACAGTATTGTGCCTTCGCGAGTTGGTGTGCCACAGCTACAAAGGCTTATAGAACTTATACCTCAGCACGGTGCTGAGGACTTAGCCATCTTAGTTGAATGACTGAGTGGCACAGTTTAATTCGTGCACATTAAAACCCATGGGAAGATTCCACCATCTTTCCACAGCCTTGCCACATTTCCCACCCTGCAACAACTCTCTAACGCTGAATAGAACACTTCTAGGCAATTCATCTATTCCGATGTCTTTTGATCGCATTCCATGCTCTATGTTTTACCCATCAACTCCCAGACTTGTGTCAGTAAGAAATCAGGAAGGTGCCATTTTCTGCCCTCGGATGTCAAAGGGTGATGGGGGTAGAAGTGCTGGTAGTCGGAGGACCCCTTATCACAGACTGGACTATGCCTCTTGAGTGCCCCAATAAGTATTTCTTTGGTTGCTCCTGGGTTTTCAATCCCCTGGCTTACAACATGACACTCCATCCTGCTTGGACTACATCTGGAGTTGTGAGTCTTGCCCTAATGGGCTGAGTCCCTATCCACACAATTCTGTTTCTCCCTGGAATGGCCCTGATCATATTCACATACCCAGTACTGAGCATGGCATCCGGCAGCAGGTGCTCCATAAATATTTCCTGAAAGCTAATGAAATTAAAATATATGTGTAATTTCTTGGCAACCAGAGATTTATTAGTACCGCAGACCAGCCAAGCATGCCCGCTCGCCTATGTTTAGCTTTCAAACCCAAATCTTGGGACCACATATTCTGCTGTTTGGGTAAACAATGTGATTTCATTTGACAAATGAAATCCAAAAATCTCTGAGGGACAAAGGGCACCTTTCCTTCCACAAACATCGACCCATTGTTTATATATGCACAGGCGCTGATAACAAACGCTAGCGTTATTAACAAAAGAAAATTCTATGAGCCTGGCATGGTCTAGTGATTTAGCACCTGCAGGTAACTTTTATTCTGAATCTTAATTTACTACCCACTGGTGACCCTTGTGTAAAAATCAGGACAGGGGAGATTTGATCTTGCATGTAAATTTTATGTTTTGTCTGCTGGCAGATTTATGATTTGGGCTGCGCCCAATGCATTCAATGAGGGAGAGCCACATAATGGTCATACGTGTCATCACCCAGCACATTAAGCTGCTTGCAATATCCCAGATTACAGTGGGACATTGCAAAGCATGGCCATTTGAAGGTAATTCATTCTAAATTCAACTTGGATTGCTTTTCCTCCACACTGACAGAGGGCCATGCAATGAGATCGCTGGTGTGTGTCTATAGCCTAAACATGATGCTTATGTTTGCAGAATGCTACAGGAAGTTGGGAGATTTCATATATATGTGTGGGTATATATGTGTGTGTGTGTATGTATATGTATATGTATATGTATATGTATATGTAGTATCTTTCAAAAGATTACCTCACCCTAACAAAGGGAAGCAAAGAAGTGTCAAAGAGGATGCCAAATGCCAAAGTCCTTTGGACCTGAAAGCCTGCCTCTCAGTATGTAACTCAGCAGGACATGTGAGAAAACTTCACTTCCTGCAGCCTCCATTGCAGCAGATTTCTGGGCACCCATGCTCAAGGCTAAAGGGGATGCATGCTCAGGGCTCAGACTAGGAGAAGCCCTCAGGAGTAATGGTCACTTCTTTCCCCTGTCAAATCTGTTCTCCAACAGCCCTCTCGCTGAACAGCAGCTTGACATAAAGGGGGTAGCACCTTCTCTGCGGATGGAACCTGGAAGGAGTGGATGCCCTGAGCCGACTGGTTGAATTGTGCCCAACTAAAGATGTGCAGGGGTTTTACTTTAACACATGCTTAGAACTGATACACAGCTCAGTCACATGCTTGCAATAGGACCTGAGCTCTGTACCTACAACTGACTTCTTGTTCAAGCTGTTTGTGGTGACACACATTTGCAATCCCTTGGATGGGTAGACAGAGTCAGGTGAATCCTTAGGGCTTGCTGACCAATCAGTCTGGTCAAAGTGGTGAGGCCCAGGTTCAGTGAGAAACCCTGTCTCAAAACCAAGATGGAGAGCATCCTGTGGAACGGCCGCCAAGCTTGTCCTCTGGCCTCCACATGCACACACAGACCCAGAAACACACAGGAGAGAAAGATGGGGCAGGAGGACGGTCATGAGGATTGTCTCTCTGGTACTGTCAGATGGCGAAAATGGGATATACGGCCAGGACATGTGTGCTATTCTCTATGGATATTTTCTATATTATGCCTCAATAAAAAGACAATTAAAATGGCTCTCTCAAGACTGAGAAGATGGCTTAGTGGGCACAGTTCCTGGTGTGCAAGGCCGATGGCCTGAGTTAAGAGTCCACATAAAAGCTAGTTCCTAGCTCAAGCACGGTAAGCCCAGTGCACCCTTATGGGAAGATGACAATAAAGAAATCCCCAGAGGCTCACGGGGCAGCTATCCTGGCATACAGCACGGTGTACAAGTGATACCCTGTCTCAAGCAAGGTGGAAGGTGAGGAGAGGACAACACCTGAAGTAGCCCTTTAACCTCCATGTGTGTCCCATGTGACTGCCTAGCCCCAACCTACACAGGTGCACCCATGCACACACACAAACACATTTACACATACACACATACTAAACACACCACACACAGAGACATACTATACACATCACACACACACATACACATACACACACACACACACACACACACACACACACACACACACACACACGTTCACTTGAAAAACACATTGGATTTATCCCAGAGCTTTTTATGCACCCTGGTACAACGGTCCCAAATCCTGGGACAACCTTCCTTTGTCTGTAAAACTTGTCACAGAGGAAGCAAAGTTCACACTCAGGAGACAGCATTGCTAGGGAAATGAGCGAGGCCTCTTCCTATACAAAGGATGCCATGGAATGAGGCATTTACTTCAGCTGATGTGGCCTTGTGTGGCCTTATGTGGCCTTGTGCCAGTTGCTAGTTTCCAAACCCTGACTTGACGCAATTAGGCTTGATTCCATTCACTGTCAGAAACATAGGGTGTTTGGTTTTTTTTTTAACCCAAACTCCTCATCCAAGACCATCTAGGCGGCGTGCAGGTCCATGTCTTTTTCTCAGCAGCTGACCTTTCAGAGTCCAATTACAAAGCTTTATTGTTCTCACCCCCTTTTGTCATCACCCCCTTGGGAAGGAAGAGACTGTGAGCCCTGCGTGCGTGATTACAAATTGCAATTACAATCTCTCCAAGCCCCAAACTCCACAGACAGATGTCTGTGCAACGTTAATGTCAAGAGCCCAGGCTCTCAGGCCGAAAGGTGATTTTTATAAAGTCCCTGGGAAGATGGCTCACAGCATTATTATGAGAGCATGGGGCCGCGTGACCTTTGAGATTATGTCTACCTCTAAATGTATATATTGATCACAAACTAATATCTAGGTCACTGCATTCCAAAATAGGATTCATAAACCATATGCCTTATTGAGAGAGAGAGAGAGAGAGAGAGAGAGAGAGAGAGAGAGAGAGAGAGAGAAGCTACCCTATCATTCTCTCGCAGAGTTACACAGTAAAGGCTCTGAGAAATCCTGTAGCATGCCAGTAACTCCATCTCAATTCTCACGCACAATACCAGAATTTGGGGAAGGCTAGATTCGCCCTGATGAGCTAGCTGTTCTGGCATGTGTAGCACAGAACTTCTAAGGCAGGATGCTAATGCATTGGCCTCCGGGCCACATGCGCCACTTATTCATGCACACTGTAGCTCTGTGGAGTTTCCTTTTTTTTTTTTTTCTTTTTTTTTTCCTTTTGAATTTTGTATTACTTCGAAGTCTTCAGGGCAAGCAGCTATCCTAGGGCTTCTGCGGCTGACAGTGCGTATTCTGGGACTCCACAGTCCCATAGAAAGAGGAGCTGTCAAAGGTTGTGAGTAATGCGTGGGAAAGAGGAAAGGGCTGGTTTAAACAAGTGACACTCCCTACGTACAAGCAAACCCAAGAGCCTATGCGTCTGCTGCTAGACAAACTCCCTTTCTTTTTCTCCTTCTAAGTTTCTCCTTCTTTCTCATTATTATTATTTTGCATTGTGTTTACTGTATAAATTCCAAGTTTCAAACAGCATTTTCACGCCAAGTATGGAATGTGCTTTTGAACATGTTCTCCATGGTAGCTACGCTCCTGTCGCCGTGATAAAACACCATGATCCAAGCAACGTGGGGAAGAAAGAGTTGCTTTGGGCTTACGGTTCCACCAGGGGGAAGTCCCCAAGCGGCAGGGAGGAGTGTCAGAGAAACTGCAACTGAAAACATGAACGAGGGGGCAAACTGGAAGTGGGGGTAAGGCTGCAAACCCTCAAAGCCTTCAGCAATGAGACACCTCCTCGGGCAAGCCTTCACCTCCCTAAACAGTGCCACCAGCCAGGGACCAAGTATTCAAATATGTGAAGCCACAGGAGACATTTCACCCAAACCACCACACGCCCCCATCATCTGGTACTTTAGTTCCCCCTCTTGCCTCTCTCCTCCCTTCACCACCCCCCCCCTTTGTTCCATGGGCAGCTTCCGTTCCTTTCCTGCCGTCTGTCCACGTATGGTTGCGTGTGTCTATACAAAACCTCAGGTCACAAATGAGAAAAGACATTCAGCGTTGGTCTTTCTAGCACTGACTTAATTCACTTAGTATGACTATCTCCAGGCACGGCCGTTCTCCTGTGACCACTGTAACTTCATTTTCCATTATGGATGAAGAAATCTCACTGTATCTATGCATACTATGTTTTCAGATGCACTCCTTTGTTGACGGACACCTAGATCGACCGTATAACTAGCTACCATGATGAGTGCTGCTGTAAATATTCATGTGCACGGGGCCTCTATGATAGGTTGACTTGGCACCTTTCCAGTAACTAACCAGGTGCAGCCGGATTACATAAGGTCCACTTTCAGTTTTTCTGAAGAGCCCCCCAAACTGCTTCCCGTAGAGGCTGGACCAGTTGCCATTCCTGCCAGCAGTGTCTAAGACTTCCCTTTCTTCCTTATCCTCAGACATTTTCTGTTGTTTTCTTTTAAAAAGTGTGTGTGTGTGTGTGTGTGTGTGTGTGTGTGTGTGTGTGTGTGTGTGTCACAATGCACACACGGAGGCTAGAGGGCAACCTACAACAGTCAGCTCCAGCCTTCTTCCCCCAGGCTGATGGATCCCTGCTCCTGAGGCTTGGCCACAGGCACCAAGCAGCCAAGGTTGCCTTTGCAGTCTGCCCTGCCCTATTATTTATGTTTTCTTAGTCGTGCTGGGGGTGAGATAGAATCTTAAAGCAGCTTTAATTTGCATTTCTCTGGTGGCTGGAACAGTTTTTTTTTTTTACATATATATGTTTATTGGCTGCTTGAATTTCATCTCCTATATCTTTATCAGTGCCAGTGGGTAGGCAGATCTCCCACTACGGGAGTAAATATGCAGCAACTGGGCCATTTGGTCCCACTTACAACTTTTAACCTTGTCATGATATTAACAACAACAACCACAAACAACGTGCAAACAGTGTGATTGTGTCCCAGTAAAACTTTATTTGGAAAGGCCAGCAGCAGCCAGATATGCCCTGTGTGCTCTAGTTTGCCCACACGAGACCCATGCTTTAACGAGCAGCATGAAGCAATCTGAGCATGTTTTAAATTTTTCTTCTCCCTTCTTGAATGATTTTCCTCATTTTCTGTGGTTAATCCTTCCCCAATGCTCTTTGGTAAAAATCTTTCCTCATTTCAAAGCGGATCCCAAATCCCACTTATATCAGGGCGCCTTCCCCAAACTGCCCCCGAGTCTCTACCTTGAATCAGTCTTTGGTCACACAAGCTCCTGTGAACAGGGGCAGACATCAACTGCAGCTCCACGCTCCGCCTCTCCTTTGAATTCCCTTTCAAATATTTTGTCTTCTAGTTAAAATGCGCACTGCCTCACATCTCTACAGCCCAAGCCCCACAAAATTTCCTCATATAGATTCTTCTCTCTGTAGAATTCTTTAGTGTGTGTGTGTGTTTTTTTTTCCAAAGGTGTAATATTTTAAAATTAAAGGCAAACCACACAAACACACAAAAGAAAGTGGTGAGAGTTTTTTAGACAGGGAGTTCTTTCTGCACATCGAGTTGGGTGCTGGGTGCTGGATGCTGAACTTCAGGAGGTGGAGAGACTTCTAGAAGGATATGCTGAGGACCTTTCTCCTCTCACACGTCCGAGGCGCATGCCCTACTTATGCTCCATAGGATAAGCACCGAGGCTGTGAAAAACACTCACTAAATTTATTCCAGCAGAGACTCAGCCACAGCCCCTGAACAGCAATGCCTTCAAAGGAAAAGGAGGGGCCCTCACCTTGTGAGACCATCAAAACCATTCCCACAGCCACCACATGAGCTTCTGTTTATCTGACTTGAAAGCCGAGGGGCCTGCTGGGATTTGAAAGCGAAACCTCGGATTCCGGAGAGAGAAGGGGTATTACCAAGACTTGCTTTTTTTAGCATGGCTTAAGAGGTGCTTGGAATTTGCCTAGGCTCCCTCAGTCTTGAGCTAAATCTTCTCACTGCCTGATGTAAATGAGATAGATCATTAAAGGCAGTATCTCGTCCTTGGGATGGGTAGGTGGATGACTGGATGGGCCACAGAGATGCCAACCTCCTGGGAAGGGATGGGGAAGCTAGCTACACAGAAAAACAAACAAACAAACAAACAAAAAAAACCAGCTGGGACAAGTCTGAACTCTCGGTCACCAAAGAGGTGTCCCACATCATTTGTGAGACACATGAAGCTCCCTGTGCAGAACTGGCACAATCATTACTTCAGGATACACAGTATAGGGGAGCTGAGGACTGAGTCGGCCTCCCGCTGCCTTTTTACCTGCTCTATCCTCATTCTATCAAATGCAGGCAATGAAAGAACCTACAAGGGCGCCCCACGTTGCTCAGTTTCATCCTATATAAAGATGGTTTGAAGGAAAATGATGGCCTGGTTCAAACGGCTGGAGTTGGGTGAAGCACACCACGCAATTCCTGGTGAGACAGAAGCGCTCGCTACTGTGGACCACGGAGGCGGCTCAGTCAGCAAGCACCGAGACCTGAGTTTAATTTCCCGAACACACGCAAAAAACGTTGACCACGGCGATACATTCCAAGACGACTTGATGGCCAGCCGACATGGCCTGATCCGTAAGCTCCAGGACAGCCAAAGACCTTGCCTCTAAGGAGGAGGATGGCACCCCTGAAGAAGACATAGAGTCCGCTTCTCTGTTTCTTCCTGCTCCGTCATCGTCAGGTCCTAACTCTTTTGTTCTCTCTTTAGCAGTGCTATTTGCTGCTCAAGCACTTCCATCTCGACCAGCCGTTTTTTCCAGTTTCTTCTTATATCCCTCCATTTCCAGTCACAGTTTTTCTAATTGCTCAGTCATCCTCCCAACCGTGTTTTGAAACAGAATATAGGAAGAAGAAACAGCAAAACCAGAGAAGCCCCTCTGGGAGCAAAGCAGGAGAGAGCCCGGAGGCATGGCTGCATTAAGCTTTTCGCTGGCATCCTGAAACAGAGTATCTGTTCCATCTTCCCTTGCTGCTGCCTCTACAGCATTAGAAACCAAGCGTCCACTCTACCCTGCCCGGGTCTGAGCGCCACTTGTTGGAGTATTTTTGAAACCTCAAGTGTGCATCCCAAGGTGGCAGCAATCTGAACCCAGTAGCAGAAGCCACAGTAAACCTTCTGTTGATGTCCTGAAACCGAATAACCATTTCTTCATATCCTGCCATCTCCTCTTAAGGCAATAGAAACCAGATTTCCCATCATTCCAAGGCCCGTGTCTGGGTGCCGCTTGTCGGTGTATTTGTTTACGCTATTTTATTGGGTTCTTATATCTGCCACCCTTCTCCACCCCAATTCCTCTCAACACCCCCAACACCAAATAGGGGAGACAGAAGGTTAGTTAGGAGAGGAGCCACTGAGATCATTTTAGACTATTGTCTGCTGCTTAGGGTAAGTCCAATCTTCATGTAGTCAGGACGTCTCCTGTGTCTTCTTATTGGCTCTTCTCTCGCAACCACTTGACAAACCCGCAGCAGTAGACGCAGGAACCAGCAGGAGAAACAGCCAGGTGTCTCCTCTCTTGGGGCTCTGGTCTTCGTCTACCTTCTCTAGAGTCCCCAGAGTTAAACTATCTTCAGCTGGCAGGCTCACACCCTTGTCAGAGCACACATGAGGTAAATAGTCTGCTGCTGTGGACAAGCGGAAGCAGCCCATATCCCAGACCTGGGATTAAAACAAAAACATGTTTCCATACCATAACTGGGTTTTTAAAGACACCAAACTTCTTATTACAGTGGATGGCACTCCTGAAGAAAACACCCAGGGTTGTCATCTGGCCTCCATAGAAGCATGCCTGTGTGGGCTTGAGTGTTCACAAACACACACGTGTGCGCATGCATGTGCATGCCCATGTGCTGCAGGAAATGAAAAGAAGCTCTCACTACTGTGATTGGTGGTGAGTGTACCCACTGCCTGACAGAGGTCACTGTACCACGACCAAGAGGCAGCTAGACAGGAAGTGCCCTGTGTGCACTCTCTTTGTCTCAGTCTACTCTGCTGTTCAGTGGGAAGTCATTAATTGACAATACATAAGTAAATAATTCATACTTTTGTGCAAAATGTGATGCCTATAAATGTCAAAATCTGAATTTGAATTCCCCAGAATTGTTGTTAATCACCAAATATAATTCTTCATTTGATTGTTTTGGAGCTTTTTTTGTTGTTGTTGTTTGTTGTTTTGCTTGTTTGTTTTATGTACACATTTGTATTCCCAAGGCTGGCAAGAGAGAGACACAGGAGACTCCCTGGGGCTTGGTGGCCAGTTAATCTAGCCAAACTGGTTTAATGAGTGAATCTTACTACAAAAAATTAAAGTGAAGTACACATGTAAAACACACACACACATACACACACACACAGAGTAACACGAACAGTACCTACTCTAGCAAAGCAGCGTCACTAAGCACACAGAAGGTTAGGCCTAATGCTCTATGCAACAGACCCTGTACTGTAGAAACAGAGCCCTCCAAATCAGCCCATAACAGCACTCCACAGCCATGCCCCCTGTCATGGCCAACACAGAGGTGTGCTGAACTGCGAACTGATCCGTGGGAGCTGAGCGCTTCCAGCATCCAAGATGCATCGGACCCTTCCTCACATCTTTCGGCCATTAAAGGGTGGCTTGGCTGTGTGTGGCTGCCAGCACTGTCCCATATGCAGCGGGAGTCATGTGAAGCCTAACACTTGCAATGGGGTGGACAGGTGTCTGATTAAAAATCACATTGCTGTTATTTACCCAGCCACATCTGGGCACCTCTCAAATTATGAAGGAAGGCAAACAGATAAGAGACTAAAGCAGATTGCAGTCCTCACAGGAGGGTTTCTGCCTCCACAATTCATCAGCCGCACTTGGGCCACGTAGACCCCTCCGTGGCTACCACAGAGCACTGGCTGATGGCTTGTCCTCCTGATTTAGTGGACTTCTTCCCTAGAAGAAAAGACCAAGACTGTTCTGCTTCCTAAGCAACAAAGAAATGCTGAAGCAGTGTGCTGATGATATGGCTCTGGATCGTGTTTTATTAACTGGCAGTTAAGATAAAATATTTTAGAGACTCAGTTTCCCTGAAACAATAAAACAAAGAGCAGCAGGAGGAGGAGACTTTAAAGTCTACAAATAGGGAAAAGATTCCCAAACTCCGTGAAATGCCAAACTGGGGACAAAGGGAGAAAGAATGCATAATGCTGAGGAAAATATTATTAAACAGGAGGTTAATGACACAAAATTAAAATGAAATTATAAGTGAGAACTAACAAGTTTAAGGAAAAGACTTTCTATAAGGATGCCAATGTTCATGGTTCTTAAAGCCACTGACCCATGGGGCTGGAGAGATTGCCCAGCGCTTAGAGTACTGGCTGCTCTGCCAGGGGACCTGGCTTTGATCTCAACACTGCAAAACAGCTCACAGTTCCCACATGATGGAGTGCAACCATCTGTAACTCTAGTATCATTGGACCCAACCCTTTTGCCTGGCCTTTATAGGTACATAGGTGGTATACATACATACTTGCAGGCAAACACCCACACACATTAAATAGGTAGGTAGATGGGTAGACAAACAGAAGATACATAGATAATTTAATTTCATACTTATATATATATATATAATGATTGAGATTTAAATGTTTATATCTCATGTTTTAACACAATATTCTTATGTCTCTTTTTAAAGATTATAGTATTTTTTTCCACCTTTCGATACAGGGTTTCTCTGTGTAGCCTTGACTGTCCTGGACTCACTCTGTCGACCAGGCTAGCCTCGAACTCATATTGATCCACCTGCCTTTTCCTTCTGAGTGCTGGGATTAAAGGCATATGTCACCATGCCCAGCCAAGATGTTTAAACCATCTCCTCCCTCCCTTTTCTACTTTCAAAACCTCCCATATACTCCTCCCTTCCCTCATTCAAATCCATGGCCTCTTTTTTCACTAATTGGTATAACATAGATTATATACATTCCTATTACTGAACATTCGTGCAACCTGCTCAGTCTGTAAAATGGTCCTTGCATGTTTTTAGGGCTGACCATTCGGTATTGAATAACCAGTTTGTGTGCTCTTCTAGGGGAAGACTATCTCACTCTCAACATTCCGTATCTGGCTGCAGTGTATGTATCCAATTGAGGTCCCTGCCCACCCCCATCCACAGTAATATGTCTAGTATTGTTCTTGTTCAACTCATGTTTGGGCAGTCATGTTGGTGAGACTTTGTGGGTGTAGCTTCTGACACTCCTAAAAGGCATAGATCACAGCAAAGTCCCTGATCCTCTGGCTCTCACGGCCTTTCTGCCCCCCCCCCTTTTGCAATGATCCTTGAGCCTTGGGTGCAAAAGTTGTTTTGTAGCTGTGTTTATTTCAGCCAGGCTTCAGAACTCTGCATTTTGATTGACTGTGGTGTCTGCAATGGTCTCTGTTGCAACGAGAAGTTTCCTTGTTGCAAGGTGAGGACTATATTGATCTGTGTCTATGAAAATGAATATTTAGAACGTATAGGAATCATCTTGTTTGCTCAATTTTTGAAAACCATGTGGTTTTTTTTAAACATCATTTAAAAACTGAAACTATGGTGCTGAAAAGATGGACCAGTGGTTAGAGTCTTTATCGCTCTTGCAAAGGACCTACCTGGGTTGGTTTCTCAGCAATCAGTTAGAGGCTCACAACTGCCTCTAGCCCTAGTTTCCAGGCACGCAATCCCTCTTGCTGGTCTCTGTGGGGTCCACTATGCACATGCTGCACATATACTCATAAAGGTTCGTGAACATGCACATAAGCCCTTAAAAGTTTATCTCTATTTTCATATGTGAGTTAAGTATACAAATGGATAGACAAGTGTTATCAGGGTCAGATGTTGCTGTCCAGAAAGTCATCCAGCAGAATTTAGCATTGGCAGCTGTGTGTGACTGTCCTACTGGAAAAAAAAAAACAGTCTCAGATGCTACACTTAATAAATAATTTAGATGAAATCTTCAAGGAAGGATCAATTTCTTCCCTAAGATGAGGATATTGAACTAGATCAGCATTTCAGCCAATTTTCCTTCCATGTGATGCCCTTGACATTGCCGTGTTGCTGTCAACAAATGAACATTGCTACTGGGCGTAAATGTCATCTCATGGACTTCTTGGTCTAACACTGGGAAAATATATTTATCTAAAAGAAACTTCTATGGTGCTTGAAGGATGCTGGACACTGGTTCAAGTGTTTTGCAAGCATTAGTTCGTTTAGTTGTCCCTCAGACAAAGTGTGATGGGATTCCCATTGCCCCCCACAGAGAGGTAAAAAGGACATACCGATTAACAGATATACCCAGTTACAGTAAGTGGAGCAACCTGCTCATTTCTTCTTGTTTGCTGGTGGTCTTCCCTCCTACCCTCTTTGCTGCTCCTCCAACACCCAGCTGCTTCCCACTCTGGGCCTTTGCCCTGTCATTATGATGCCCCCTCATCAGACCGCTGCGTGGTCCACATTCCAAAGCCTCAAACATTCCTCAAGTCACAGTGACTCTCAGGAAAGGGTTCTCTACTCATGATACCCACCTCAGTGGCTCTGTCCAAGCTCTGTCCCTCTACACCATTTGATTCATCTTTTTCAAAGGGATTGCCACTATGTGAGGTTATTTTCTTGCCTTTTTAAAGTTCCTTACTATTTATTAATAATTTATTCAGTTTTTTTTCTTTCTTCCAACTTTATACATGGACTTTATAACTCCATGAAGCTAATTGTCTTGTTTGCTAGTATGCCCTAGTTCCAACCACAGTGCAAATCCATACCGGGTGTTTGCTACAAGAGTAGACATATGTAAGCCATAAGGATTATAGCTCTGCTCATTTTCATCCTATAGAATTGGTCTTCTGTACCTACAAGTTTTACATCAACTTCAGATTTAAAAAAAAATCAGGGAAGATTTTTATCTATATGAAAAATGTACTTGACATTTTTCTACCCTCTAAATAATGCAACACATAACACACGCATCACAAGCATTAAGCATCCCTGTAGCATGCCTGCGTCATACACTTTCTACAGAGGATTTAAAGTACCCGAGAGGAGGCAATAGATAATAAATACTTCAGCCCTTGCTATCATGGACTTGTGTATTCAAGACCTTGGAGATACATAGGAATCTGGAACTAATCTTCCCCTTCCCAAAACTCCAAAAGAAGATATGTAGATATAGGGGTGTGTGTGTGTGTGTGTGTGTGTGTGTGTGTGTGTGTGTGTGTGTGTGTGTGTGTGTAAATGACCTTTAAGTCATTTTGAATGTAAATTATAATGAGATGGCTTTGATACTTGAATTTAAGTGTTGGGGTCAAGCCAAAGCACAGCTCACAATGAGTAGAGGCAGCTATCAGTGGGACAAGAAACTTTATAATGAATATTATGAGTGTTCAAAAGAAGAGAAAAAGTGAGGCTGGGACTTGGTCCAGTTGGTGGAGTACACGCATAGCAAGCCCGGAGCCTTGAGTGTGTTGGTGCATGCGTATACTCCCAGTACTCCAGGCAAGAGGCAGAAGGGTTGGGAACTCAGTGTCATCCTTGGCTATGTAGTGAGTTTGAGGTTAGGCTGCACTATGGGACCCTATCTCAAACAAGAAAAGGGAGAAGAGGAGTCTACCTATGGGCAAGATGACACTGCCACTAATGCAGTGGCCCTGCTGCATCTGGAGACAAGCACTTTAAACCCTGTGACAAGGATGCCTCAGCCCCACAGGGATGATGCAGGCAAGGGACTCAGCAGCACACAGAATCTATCTGTCTATCTGGCCTGCTCAGTGCTGTATCTGAACACAGTTAAACATGGAACTCTCTCTTCTGCTCCCAGTGAGCAGTTGTGAATTTTTTTGCTTTATAAGAAAACATATCCCATAGCATGTTCTAGACATTAAGAAGATAAACAAGTAATCTCTTAGAGTAAAATACAAGATATTGAACTCATTCCCTGGAGCAGCTGTCTACTGCATGCAAGTAATTTTAGGAAGATGGAATTGATTTCTGACCTGTGCCTTGGTGTATTTGTAAGCATTTGTATTTGATGAAAAACAGTCCAAATAGAAGATAGTTTGATGTTTCAAGACCCTTAACACCCAGATCAGGAGAAAAAGGGGTAACTTGCGTATGACTGGACAAATGGGCAAAAGAAAGTCCTGGCAACAACTGGCAAAATACAAAAATAGAGTAAAACCCACCAACTCGCCTGCCCCATGTTTCCCGTTTTCTTTTAACCTTGGTTGGATAAATTCAGGACGAACAACTTTGGGCCACAAGCTCAGTTCCCTCACCTTATCACATTCAGTACACCCTTAGGGTCTCTCTGATTCTAGAAAAACAGGAAGCTGGCCTCTATCAAGCCCATTGGCCACACCCTATGACGCTCAGGGGCCAGTGAGATGCCGCCGCAGATGAATGAGCCTATCACCAAGTCTGACGACTTGAGTGAGCCCACCAGGCCCCACATGGTGGGAAGAGAGAAACAACTCCCACAAGCTGACCCCTAACCTCCACACATGCACATGCACACACACACATTCACACAAAATAAATAAACAAAATATAATAAATGATGCTCAGGCTGACCTCACCTCAGAACTATGCTGGCTTGCCAAACTATTTCTTCCAGGCCTTAACAGGGTAGATTGCCTGAATTTAGACTTAGTGTGTAAAACATGTATTTGAAAAGTTAAACGGCACACAGTGTAACAAGAACCCATTCTCCTTACACACACACACACACACACACACACACACACACACACACACACACCTTACAGTCTGAACTGGTTTGTGCCAGATCCAAACCCTTGTGGTTCAGTGATCTTACAGAAGTGTAGATATCAACTGTGCTCTAAAGACAGAGTAGGGGGCAGGGAAACAGTCAGACAAGGAGATCACAAGTTATTACAGGACTCCAAGGCCTGTGATTAAGTCCTTAACGAGACTTGGCTTCCATTTCAAAGGTCCATCTCCGTGGTGTTTCATAATTAAAGTGTGATGAGCCTGATAAACAAGCTCCCAGTCAGACATAAACAGAAATCGGCAACTTTGGCCCATACCTCTGCGCCACAGCTAATAAACTCCAACACGGAGCAAAGCAGGAGGCCCCGAAGCAGCAGAGCTGAGATGGGGGTGAGGGATGGGCAGGTTGGGGTGTAGAGCTGAACTGACCTAAGAAAAGACCAGACATCTAGCCGGAACGCCTTTGGAGACTCCAGTTTAGCAAAGAGGAATCATTCAGATGAAACACCCTAGAGGTGACGTCAGCATTTGCTCACATTTAAGATCTGGGGAATTCTGGGGGTTTTCTCTTTTTGTCGAGGTAGGATGGTTTGTGCTTCCTGGCAATTTGGGTTGCTTTTAATTTTTGTTTTTTCTTTCCATATATGAAAAAAAATCTCATAGTAGGGGGCTAGAGAGATAGCTCAGGGATTAAAAGCACTTGTCGCTCTAGCAGAGGACGGGGTTCAGGCTCCAGGACACTTGCATTGGCTCTCAACCATCTGTAACTTCAGTTTGGGGGATTTATACCTCTTCTGACCTCTACAGACAGTGCACATGAGTGGTACACATACATACATGTAGGCAAAACACTCACACACACATAAAATAAAAAAATCTAAAAGGAATTTTTATGACATAATCCAATTCTTCTACCTGAAATTATGGTAGCTCTTCAATAATTCTTTTGTGTGTCAATGGTTGACCATATGGATGACCATAGTGCCATAGGGTTATACTCCCTAATGACGCTGTAGCCATCTTAGCTGATGTAAGTATACTTTGTAATTTTCACACAGTGCCAGAGCAGCCAAATGATGCATTTCTCAGAAACATATCCAGTCATTAGGAGAAAGAAAACATAGCTGGATTCTCAAAAATGCCTGAGATGAATTTCTTGTGACTCCTTTCCTTTCTCTCTGTCCCTAAGAAGCCCCTAGGCCAACGGAGCAATGTCTTGTCCTGTTCATGATTCTTCCTATGTCCCACCAAAACTGTCACACAGCAAACCTTCTGAGTATTCATGTGCCTGAAGGAGTAAAAGTGATTCAATGAAAAACACAGCATCGCTTGGGGGCTAGGACTTTTCATTTTCAAGCAAAAGGAAATTCACTATGGAGGAGGAATTCTAAGCAGTAAAGGGTCAGGCAAGGGTTGTTCTGAATGTGTGGAAATATTTCTCCTCTTTCCCCCTAATTTCCACATACTAAGACCCTCCTTTTAAATCCCCTTAATAAAATCAGGAGGCCAGGAAAAGCTACCAAGGATACACAAGGAAATTTCAAGGTCTGAATTTTCAAGGGCTTGAAAGTGGATGTCCTGTGATTATTTTTTTTAGTAAGAGGACATTTCTTTGATCTGAACTAAATATTACAGTGAAGCAAAGTTCCCTGAAAAAGCCACCCCTGTGCTAGGTAGCCTGCAGACTCACTTAGTAGATTTTCCACGAAGGTGGAATGTGTAAATGCTGAAAACTGAAAACCGGAAGTATCTTGGGCTCTCTTTAGTCCCCTTGGTAGCATTTTATCACCCACATCTGGAGCTGACCTAATGTCCTTCAAACTACCATGCTTAACTCAACAGACAACTGGCTTCCACCAACCCCAAACCCAAGAGTGTTGTTGGACACCTGCAATCTATGCTGTTCTCCCCACTTTGCTATAGCCTGCCTACCTACGGTCTCTACCATTATTATTAGGCAAATCATTAACTTATGAACTGTCTTTTGTTCTGAGGGTATAAATGTTCATGTCAACCACCTCTATAGTGGAATATACCATTCAGATCATCCTAGTCCATGTTTCCAGGCTCTGGTCACTTCCCGTAGACAGTTGTATGTTGTATGTTCCCCACATATACCAAAGGAATACCACATAGTACTTAGTTACAAAGATGTAAGAACTCAGATGTGCAAAGATAAGTAAAATGTAAAATTTTTTTTAAAAAATTTAAAAAGCTATGAAACAGTAGTGATTATGTATTTATTTTTTGCTTTTTAAATTAAGGTGTGTGGGCATCGATCCCCACACAATAATAGTGGGAGACTTCAACACCCCACTCTCACTGAAGGACAAGTCATCGAAACAGAAACTAAGCCGAGAAATAACATCATTAACCAATGCCATGGGTCAAATGGATCTAACAGATATCTATAGAACCTTTCACCCAAACAAGAAAGAATATACCTTCTTCTCTGCACCCCATGGAACCTTCTCCAAAATTGATCACATCGTAGTTCACAAAGAAAGCCCCAACAGCTACAAGAGGATCGAAATAATACCTTGTATCCTACCAGATCATCATGGGCTTAGGCTGCAATTCAACAACAACAGAAATAACAAAAAGCCTACACATATGTGGAAACTAAACCACTCTCTGCTAAATGACACCTGGGTCAGGGAAGAAATAAAGAAAGAAATCAAGGAGTTTCTGAAATTCAATGAAAATGAAGGAACAACATACCCAAATTTGTGGGATACATTGAAAGCAGTGCTAAGAGGAAAATTCATAGCACTAAGTGCCTTTAAAAAGAAATTGGAAGCATTGCACATAAGCACCTTAACGACACAACTGGAAGCCCTAGAAAAAAAAGAAGCAGAAACACCCAAAAGGAGTAGACGTCTGGAAATAATCAAACTCAGGGGTGAAATTAACAAATTAGAAACTAAGAAAACAGTCCAAAGATTCAACAAAACCAAGAGCTGGTTCTTTGAGAAAATCAACAAGATAGACAGACCATTAGTCAAACTATCTAAAAGGCAGAGAGACAGTATTGAAATCAACAAAATCAGAAATGAAAAGGGAGACATAACAACAGACACTGAAGAAATACAAAGAATCATAAGATCCTACTTTGAAGGCATATATGCCACAAAATTTGAAAATCTAAGGGAAATGGACGATTTTCTTGATCAATTTCACTTGCCAAAGTTGAGTGAAGAACAGATAAACAAGCTAAATAGTCCCATTTCCCCTACAGAAATTGAAGCAATCATTGATAGTCTCCCAACCAAAAAAAGCCCAGGGCCAGATGGTTTCAGTGCAGAATTCTACCAGACCTTCAAGGGCGAGCTAATATCGATACTCTTCAAGCTACTCCAAAAGATAGAAAGGGAGGGAACATTACCAAATTCATTCTATGAGGCCATAGTCTCATTGATACCTAAACCTCACAAAGACTCAACAAAGAAAGAGAATTTCAGACCAATTTCTCTGATGAACATCGATGCAATAATACTAAATAAAATACTTGCAAAACGAATACAAGAACACATCAAAGATATCATTCATCATGACCAAGTAGGCTTCATTCCAGGCATGCAGGGATGGTTTAATATATGGAAATCCATCAATGTAATCCACCATATAAACAAACTGAAAATAAAAAACCACATGATCATCTCTTTAGATGCAGAGAAAGCATTTGATAAAATCCAACACCCATTCATGTTTAAAGTTTTAGAGAGATCGGGAATACAAGGCACTTTCCTCAACATAATAAAGGCTATATATAGGAAGCCAACAGCCAAAATCAAAGTAAATGGTGAGATACTCAAAGAAATTCCTCTAAAATCAGGAACAAGGCAAGGCTGCCCACTCTCTCCATATCTCTTCAATATAGTACTCGAAGTTCTAGCCAGAGCAATAAGACAACAAAAGGAGATCAAGGGTATTCAAATGGGAAAGGAGGAAGTCAAATTATCCCTATTTGCAGATGATATGATAGTCTACATAAGTGACCCTCAAAATTCCACCAGAGAACTCCTACAGCTGATAAACACCTTCAGCAAATTGGCTGGATACAAAATTAACTCAAAAAAGTCTGTAGCCTTCCTATACACAAATGACAAGCTTGCAGAGGAAGAAATTAGGAAAACTACACCCTTCACATTAGCCACAAGCAATATAAAATACTTAGGAGTTACTCTAACTAAGCAAGTGAAGGACTTGTTTGAAAAAAAACTTCAAAACTCTAAAGAAAGAGATTGAAGATGACATGAGAAGATGGAATGATCTTCCTTGCTCATGGATCAGGAGAATTAACATAGTAAAAATGGCCATCCTACCAAAAGCAATCTACAGATTCAATGTAATCCCTATCAAAATACCTACACAATTTTTTAAAGACATTGAAAGTTCAATTCTGAACTTCATATGGAAAAACAAAAAACCTAGAATAGCTAAAACAATCTTTTATAATAAAAGGTGCTCTGGAGGAATCTCCATACCTGATCTCAAACTGTACTATAAAGCAATAGTAATTAAAACAGCATGGTACTGGCACAACAACAGGCTGGTTGATCAGTGGATTCGAATCGAAGACCCAGATATGAATCCACATATATATGGTCACTTGATTTTCAACAAAGAAGCCAAATCCATTCGATGGAAAAAATAGCATCTTCAACAAATGGTGCTGGTCTAACTGGATGTCTATGTGTAAAAAAATGCAACTGGACCCATATTTGTCACCTTGTACAAAACTCAAATCCAAGTGGATTAAAGACCTCAACATAAAACCAGAGACACTAAGTCACTTAAAAGAAAAAGTGGGGAAGAGCCTGGAACATATTGGCACAGGAGACAACTTCCTGAACAGAACACCAACAGCCCAGACATTAATGTCAACAATTAATAAATGGGACCTCATGAGGCTGAGAAGCTTCTGTAAGGCAGGAGACACTGTCAAGAGAACAAAGCGACAGCCTACAGACTGGGAAAAGATCTTCACCAACTCTACATCTGACAAAGGTCTAATATCCAAAATATATAAAGAACTCAAGAAATTAAACACCACCAAACCCAATAACCCAATTGAGAAATGGGGCTTGGAACTAAACAGAGAATTCTCAACAGAGGAATATCAAATGGCTGAGAAACACTTAAAGAAATGCTCAACCTCCTTAATCATCAGGGAAATGCAAATCAAAACAACTCTGAGATTCCATCTTACACCCATCAGAATGGCTAAGATAAAAAAATTCAAGCGACACCACATGCTGGCGAGTATGTGGGGAGAGAGGAACACTCCTTCATTGCTGGTGGGAATGCAAACTAGTACAGCCACTTTGGAAATCTATCTGGTGCTATCTCAGAAAAATGGGAATAGGGCTTCCTCAAGACCCAGCTATTCCACTCCTTGGAATATACCCAGAAGATGCTCCAGCACACAACAAGAAAATTTGCTCAACCATGTTCATAGCAACCTTATTCATAATAGCCAGAACATGGAAACAGCCTAAGTGTCCATCAGTAGAAGAATGGATAAAGAAACTGTGGTACATATACACTATGGAATACGATTCAGCTATTAAAAACAAGGAATTCCCGAAATTTGTGGATAAATGGATTGAGCTAGAAATAATCATAATGAGTGAGTTAACCCAGAAGCAGAAAGACTCAAATGGTGTATACTCACTTATATCTGCATATTAGCCCAAGGGGCATGTCCCACGAAAGCCTTCACTTACCAGGAAACTGAGACAGAGGGGAGGACATTCTAGTGGGACTCTAGATGAGAGAAGCATGGGAGAATAGCGAAGTAGAAGGATCCAGAGGGTCCTAGAAACCTACAAGTGGAACATTATGATAGGCAGATTTGGGCCCAGGAGTCCCACTCAAACTAAGGCACCAGCCAAGGACAATACAGGCGGTAACCTTAAACCCCTACCCAGATCTAGACAATGGACAGAACACTCTCCACAGTAGAGTGGAGAGTGGGATATTACTTTCTCACGTACTCTGGTGCCTCACCTTTGACCATGTCCCCTGGAGGGGGAGACCTGGTGGCACTCAGAGGAAGGACAGCAGGTTACCAAGAAGAGACTTGATACCCTATGAGCATATACAGGGGGAGGTAATCCCCCTCAGGAACAGTCATAGGGGAGGGGAATAAGGGGAAAATGGGAGGGAGGGAAGAATGGGAGGATACAAGGGATGGGATAACCATTGAGATGTAACAAGAATAAATTAATAAAGGAAAAAAATTTTTTTAAATTAAGGTGTGTAGGGGCTAACAGCTCCCTCTTCTTTGAGTTCATATGCTCCTAACATTTGCAATACCCAGTGGTAATTACCCACTCACTCTTCTCACAGAGATAAAAAGCAACATGAGACCCCCCCCCTACATATATGCAGCAGATATAAGCTTGATAAACATGCATGTCTCCTAACAATGGGAGTAGGGGCTGTCTTTGACTCTGTTGCCTGCGTTTGGATCCCTTTCCCCTAGCTGGGCTGCCTTGTCAGGCCTCAGTGGGAGAAGATAGTTTAATCCTGCTGCGACTTGAGGTACCAGGGTGAGTTGGTACCCTTGGGGGCCTCCTCTTCTTTGAGAAGGAGAAGGGATATGGGGAGGGGGACATGAGGGTGGGAGTGGGAGGAGAGGAGTAAATGAACTGGGGTTAGGCTTTAAAGTGATTTAAAATTTTTTCCCAGAGAAGTGACCTGAGTCCATCCTGTTAGAGTCATCACTAGCAACAGAGGTTGGTCCAAGCACAGGAAAGCACTATTTTCCCAAGGACTGACCTATAAGAGCCTGCATAAGGAGGATTCTTCTATGGAGGGCAGAGAGCAGGCATACTACACACAGAACCTGCTCCTCACAGAGTGAGGGACAGAGGTTCCTCTCCTCCGCCTCAGACTGAAATGAAGAGCCAATTTTACATAATGAAGAAGGGTCCGATCATGACAGAGTCCAGATTGCCCTCTGGCCTTCCCAACATCCTAAGCTCCTGATTTCCCTTTGGATTAAACTAGTTTGAGCTGGGTCACCATCTTGTTCAAGTAAAATAACTATCCTGGAAATCATGAATACACACATGGACTCCTTCATACGCCGCCCTCGAAAACCTGTTGTTTTAAATTGAAAGTCCCAAATGTTCTTCTTTACCAATAAAGACTCGGGAGCCAGATGTTGGGGGTGAAAACCTGCTATCTCAGAGAGGCAGAGAAAGAACCCAGATGACTTGCCTACTTAGCTCACATCCTGATGAAAAAGGTCCAAAGAGCTCACTAGCTCAGCTAACAGGCCAAGATGAACTGGCCAAAAAGCCCAAGGCCAAGGATTTGCTAGCCCGAAAAGCCAAAAGGCAAGAAGCTGAGGAGCTGAAAGGCTAAAAGCCCAAGAGTTCCCTCTACCGCCACACTTTGTCTTAAATAATATCCAACTCAAAGGCCCTCCTATTCTTTAATCCCCGTCAGCTGGTTTCTTGCTCCACCTCTTGACCTAGGGTTAACTTTAATAAATCCTGTGTACAGAAAGTTCTTGGATTAAAGGTGTGTGCTAGGACTGGCTGAACCACACCTTAATCACCTGTTTACAGTCAGCAGAAAGTTCTAGATTAAAGGTGTGTATTAAGGCTCAACCACGCTAAACAAAAGACAAGTTTTTACAGTCCACAATCTCAGGGATCACAATGGAATCAAAGATCCTGCAACAAAACCCAAAGCATATCCAACCAGCATAACAATGCTTATGTCTGAAAAATCTGGGGTTGAGATTTGAGATAGGGAAAAAAATCCCTGTCGATCAAATTTCCTTACTTTGACTTTTGTACAAGCACCTTATTACTTTATAACATTTTTGAAAACTGAAAATGGCTTTTTAAGAAACCCTCTGTGCTTGTATCTAGAGCAGGAGCCACTGTACCCATTGCCTGTGGACAGCAGTATCCGAAACCGGCGAAACTGCACACGCCAGGCAAACTAGCTTAGAGTGGGTTTGCTTGATTCAGGGCATTGTTTAGTACACAGTTGGAAACTGGAAGTTTCCAGAAACATAATTTAGGACTCCTTCATCTTTGCTTTTTCTGCTAAAATGCCTTTCCTCCATGTAACTGCAATTCTGAACACCCAAAGGGCAGGATTTCTAAACAACTCCAGCCTGCTGCTTTATTGTTTCCTTAGCCCCCAAATCATGCTTCGTTTTTCTCTCTCTGAGCCAACCAAGAATGAGGCAATAACCTCCAAGGAATACATAGCAACATGACCAGCTTCTGTCAGATTAAAATATGAGACAAATTAACCCTCATTAAGAGAATGCACCTGCAACGCTGCTTACCAACTGTGAAAAGGCAACTGGCCGCATCTCTGAGTCCATATTGTCTTCACCCCTCATTAGGCAGCCCCCTGGATTTTGCTGAGTGGCCACTGCAGGAATAGACAGCAGAGGAAACAACCGAGTGGGAAGGTGGAAGTGGGCTCCTTACAGCGCCATGAACTGCAGACTGGGTGTATACAAGCTACATTCATATGGGACACCTGACTTAAAAATCTCTTATTTGTTTGGGGCATCTTATTTGCTTAGGGGATGGGATGATGAACATTCATTAAAACTTCCTCACTTATCCCATGATTTCAAAAGCAGTGGGTTTTTTAGTACATACATTTGTTTGGCAATACAGTGCTATGGTGCTCAGTGCCCTGGTTGGCCAGAGAATCACATTTTGAGAAATTAAAAGAAAGTCTGATGTTTGACCTTAAAATGGGATTGTTTTTAGTCTCCCTGTGTAGAGATCCCATTTCTAGGTACAGGGTACAAGGTCAAAAGGAACCATCTCTGGAACAACAGAGCTAATGAGAAGGCACTGTGTTCAGAACATTCCTCTTTAGGGTCCCTTAATGTCAAACTAAAGAGAGATTGGAGTTCAGGTGGGCCCATGGTCTCATCAAATTCAAATGGCCAATAAACCATGGACCTGGCCCCTGAAACAGGTGTGGGATTCCAAGTTCCTATTTGTTGACTATGCTAACAACAATACGTGGGGGACACCTGGCTTATTTCCTGCTTTTAATAAAGTTTTATCAGAACACAGAAGTAGCATTGATATCTGCACTAATTAGGCTACATCTAAGTTTGACAGCATAACTGAGTACGTGTGGCCAGAACCCCACAGCTTTGAACACATCTACTCTGCCTGGCTCCTTCCAGAAAAGATCACCCTTTCACAGTACCATGACCTCGTCCACGAAGCAAGCTTAAGTCAACATCACAAGAGTCAAACATTTCCAGACAGCGCTTACCCCTGTGGCAAACACCAAGTCCATTTGGTAGCCTTCTATGGAGCAATGGCCCAGCTTCCTATTATAGCTGCTCTGGTGGTTTTTTGGTGATCAAATATTCACTGAGCAGTTACCATGTATGTGTCTGTCCTGGACTGAATACAGAGATATAGTTGTCAGCCCAAGTATTCTACGTGCTCCATTTCAGTCCCTGACATGAACAGTGACTCTTGCTTTTTTGAATAAAGAACGACGGAGGTCAAGTGTGAGAAACGCCATAGGGTCTTTTTTTATTATGTGCAAATGGTTTGCCTTTCGTCAACCCCCCAATCTCTCTCATACAAGCCCCTAGTAAATGCCTTAAGCCAACCTCAGGCCAGACACAGATGGATTCTTGGGAATCCTAAACGCTGCTCTCCAATATCTCACTGATAGCCTTTTATGGAGTATGAGTACTCAAAAGATGAGTTGATCTAAGAGAAGGAGGAAGTAGAGGAAGAGGAAGACGGAGAGGAGGAAGAACGAAAGGAAGGGGAGGAACAGAAGGAGGGAATAAAGGAGAAAGAGGAGGAACAGAAAAAAGGAGAAGACAGAGTAATGGGGGGAACAGGAGGAGATAGAGAGGAGTGTAAGGGGAAGAGGAGAGAAAGGAGGAAGGGAAGGGAAGGAATAGGAGGTGGTAGTAAAAAAAAAGAAAAAGGCAAGAAGACAGCTGTATAGGACAAACCTTCCAAAACTGGATCAGACAATACCCAGAAAACACGCTAGCTCACCACAGCAGGACACAGTTTCACAGTCTCACAGGCAAGATGTCCTCCAAATATGGTTCTCGTGTGTACCTTCCTTTATTGTGTTAAAGAGCCAATTCTAGAAACCCAGATTTTGCTTCCTATTGTAGCTGCTCTGGTGTTTTTTGGTGCTTAGATATCCACTGAGCAGTTACCATGTGTGTGCCTGTTGTGGGCTGAATACAGAGATACAATTGTCATTGTATGCAGAGTGTTTCCATTCCAGCTGAAAACAGAAATGAGGATGTTATTGGTATGTCTGGGGAGATGGCTCAGTTGATAAAATGCTTTGCCATGCAGACATGAGATCACTAACACATTTTTTTTTAATGGGCATATTTCAGGCATGGTGGTACACACCTTTAATCCCAGCTCTTGGAAGGCAAAGGCAGATCTCTGCAAGTTCAAGGCCAACCTGGTCTACAAAGCAAGGCCAAGACTACCATGGCTACACAAAGAAACCCTGTCTCGGGAGAAAAAAAAAAAAAGGCAAGGGGGGGTGGGGGGCGGGGGGATGGTGGCAGGAGCACAATGGCATGTACTTGTAAATCCTAGCACTGGACAAGTAGAAACAACTAGATTCCAGAAACTTGCTAGTCAGTCAGCTCAGCTGAATCAGTAATGTCCAGGGCCAGTGAAAGACTGTCTCAAAATTGAAGGTGGAGTGCCAGCGAGATGCTCAGAGGGTAAAGGCACTTGCCACCCAGACGAAGTTCTGTTTGTGGGACCCATGTGGTAAAAGAGAACTGACGCCCATAAGGTGGCCTGTAACCTCTACATGCCTGCACATGCACACACACACACACACACACACACACACACACACACACACGAGAGAGAGAGAGAGAGAGAGAGAGAGAGAGAGAGAGAGAGAGAGAGAGAGTAATGATGGTACAGGGCTGATTTTATATAGGAAAAATGGGGCTAATAGTTACTACATACCAGGCATTGTAGACTAAGTCATAGAAAGATGGGAGAAGCATAGAGGAAACCATCAGTTCTCCATGAAGAACACCAGGCCACAAACTAAGGCTAGTCCCGTAAGGCCAGACTGATGAGCTCTCTTAGATGGTACAACTGCAATACTTCCTAAGGCGTGAAGCAGAAGTCTCACAATCATTTTGTGTTGTTTTATTATTATTATTTCATTATTTTTATTTATTATAATAAGAACATAGTCTTTATGATGCTTCTAAATCTGCCACACAGTATGTCAAAATTGAGCATACTCCAGAAAGAACCACATAATTAAAAACAGAAAGAGAGCCTTTGTTTTCCTAAGGCCAAAGCCACAGGTTCCTCCTCTTACGTATGAGAGTTGTTACTCACAGATAAGACACCTGGCCATAGCCAGAGAAGCGTCTCTGCTTATGCATTCTCAATCTACTGCATGTGCATTCATCAAAACAGCCTTATGCCAGCCTTCTCTCTCCAGCAGATACCATCAGCAGCCACTTCATACCAAGAAGGGAAAACCATGATTCATGAGCCAAGCCTGGTCCACTGTCTGTCTGTTCTTCATAAAGTTTTATTGGAAAGCAGCCATTCCCATTCATACACATAAGATCTATGGCTGCTTGTGCACTGTCATAGCAAAGATGAATTGTTGTGACAGACTCAGCATAGCCTGCAAGGCCTATAGTATTCACTCTCTGTGAATTAGTCATAGGAAAGGCTTGCCAAGCCTTCAGCCTTAGAGCACATGAACATATATGGTCCTACAGAACATAACTAAGCACACCTTTTAAAGAGTAATCCTTTCCACAGCTATTATTTTAAAAGAGTCTAGAAAGTTAGCTCAGTGGTTAAGAGCGTTGGTTGCTCCTCCAGATGACTCAAGTTTGGTCCCTACACCAGGCAGCTCCCAACCACCTGTAACTAGAGCTGCAGAGGATCCGATGCAGTCTCCTGGCCTCCATGGTTACTTGCATGCATGCGCTCACACAGCACACACAGACACATACAGGAAAAAGGAAGAAAGGAAGAAAGAAAGAAAGAAAGAAAGAAAGAAAGAAAGAAAAGAAAAGAAAGGCGATTGTCTAACCATGGCATAGATTAGCATTATATGATGCTTTTCCTAATTTCTCTGTTGCAGGTTGATGTCCATCTCCTAATGCATACACAAGCCGCAGGACACACAGCTAAGCAGTCATGAGGCTTTTTGTTGCTAAGGCTAGAGGTGGCCTTTGGGTCCTCAAACAGACATGGCCAGTAAGCAAATCAAGGCTGCCTAAAGAAATCCAGCTGCCATCTTGGGCCGATATCTGGAAACGGGACTTTGTAAGGTTTTGACATGTTGCCAGCCAATTTCTTCCCACGGATGCTACAATGTCTCTTATCCTCAATTAAAGCTTCATTTCACGATGCTCACTTGAGAGAAGGAAAAAGACTGTCCTCTAAGGCCTTTCCTCAAGTAAGTCAGTATGGTTCACGTGAGAACTGCAGGTCCGTGTGCAAGCCTGTGGCTGCAGCTTTTTCTGTGGGTCCCTAAGATCTCAGCAGTAGAGCCAAGTTTATTCTCAACCCATTTCTTTGCTTCTTGTGGTTTGCAAACTACTGGATCGCCTCCAGGGAAGCCACAGGAAGGCTGGTCGGAGGATTATTTGTGCTCCGTTAACTGTTTCTAGCCTCCTGAAGTCAGAACGCAATAAAAAGCCTCCAAAAGCACCTCAGACACTGGGCTAGGCTTCAGCTCTCCGTTTCTCCCCCCCACACACACACCCTCCTGCTCCCCAGTGACAAACCCAATATGCCTCCACACTCCCTCGACCACATACTTTATTATTACCTCAGGGTCAATACCTTTATAAACGTGCCTCTGACTGACTCCTTAGATAACGTCAGGGCACTTCTTTGCAAGCAATAAAAGCAACCTGGCCCAGGATGTTATCAAGAAGAAAGTAATTACAAAGTCCCGAGCCCAAGTGCCTGGGAAAGCAGCATCCTTTATTATCGTGTAGTTCTTAGAACAAGGAGGGCCTAGCTTAACGTACCCATCAATCTCACGCCTGCCTTATTTCAAAGAGGCCTTAAAACCAGGACACGAGGAATTATGTATCTGTCTTGGCTAGCAAGTCTCGATCCTGGGGTACTTTGATCACACACACCACAGATATGTACGGCAACCTTCAGTCAGCTAAGCAGCTACTGGACAGGTCTTTCCCTTGGGAGTAACCTTGACAGTGCTGATTTCCCACCCGGCACCCTTCCTCGTCCTCACCTCCCAGTGGACTGCCCACGTCTCCTTACTGATTAAACCTCTATGTCCACATTTAACCACCGGGAAGGAAGTAAAGCATTCAGAAGGAAGGATGCCCTTGGATGGTTTCCTGTATCCTGTGTCCCTGACTCCTGAGCCCATGGAGCAGGGACTATGCCATGCCACGGGGGAGGATTCATGCTACCACTCTATTCTTTCGGAAGAGGATGACCTTGGCGGGAGTCGACACATGCCAAAGCCATATCCTGTGATAGTGAGGATACTGCCCTTGGAACTCTGTGCAGAACGCAGACCTCCAAGTGTGAGCCTGCCTGCTGCCATTTTCCACATATCTTTTGATTAAAATGAGGGCTTAGAAGTGTTTGGAGGACTGGACACCTAACAAGCCCTCCACGGCAACAGAGCGGTGAGGCACTCCCATTAGAGCTGTTTGTTCACCAACCCACAGGTTCTATTGATCCTGTTACTGGGATCGGACACTGTCGGGACAGGGAACCGACACTGTTGAAAAATATCAAGCTTTGAGCATGAAGTCCAGACCAAAGCTTGTTCATTGGCCGCAATACCCAGGAGGGACCCTAGGAAGTGTCTACAGCATCATCCCATAGGCAGCATCTGGCATCTGGTTGCTCATTCACTGCCTCTCACACCTGATGATGCTGGTAGTCTGGTCGTCCCAGTCTGCATTTAACCCACAGTGCAATAATAGATACCTCTGAAATAGAGGAAGTTATGACATTTGCCAGCAACAGGGATGACCCTGGAGGAGTTGGTGGAAGTGGCATAAGCCAAGTGCAGGAAGAACACTATTGAATGCTGTCTCTACAAGTGGAATCTAAGAAAGTCAAAATCAGAGAACTAGTGCACTAGAGGGCTATAGCCAAAGCAAGAGGCAAAGGCCCACATAGAGCTGTGTCAGGTAAGACGTGGCGTGGTAACCACCACTGACAATGACACATTATATATCAAAAACTGCCAAAAGATTTAAACACAAACAAGGTGAGATGCTAAATATGGTAATTAGCCCAATTTAACCATTCCACAATAAACATAGCAAAGCATCATATCATACCCTATAAATATATGCATTTAGTCACCTTTAAACAGACATGAAGTAAAGGGAACTAGCTGTCACAAGAAATTACAGGGGTGAGGGCACAGACAGGCTCGTGTGGTGTCCTTGGCCTGGTATGTCAAGGTGGATCTTTATGGACGAGCATAACTAGAGCTAAGGTTTGAAGGACAGGGGATAAAAGCATACACCGCCTAAGGACAGCCCAAAGCAGAGAGATGTGTCTGTGGGAAAGCCCGCAGTTCAGGCCAGTGGGGTCATTGGTGGCATTTCCCAAATTTCCTATGAATCTCCATCACCTAGAATGCTCATTCAGCACACTCTGTGGGCCTTGGCCTGAGTACCTGCTTGGTGGGTCCAGAGTAGGCCAGAGAAATCTACTGTCTACAACTTCCCTGTAGCTTCTGCTGCTGTTGCTAAGCTGTCGTTCACACTTTGAAAACCACTGGTCTAGAAAAGGAGGCCACAAGGCACTGAAGAGATGCTTTGTGAGTACACGGCATGCTGCTCTTCCAGAAGACAGGAATTCAGTTCCCAGCACCCATGTCATATTGGGCCATTCAGAGAGAGAGAGAGAGAGAGAGAGAGAGAGAGAGAGAGAGAGAGAGAGAGAGAGAGAGAGAGATGCAAATAAATTTAAAAAGAAAAAATTGAGGCTACAACTGTCTTGTCCAGAGGACCCAATAATAAATAGTGTCTCTCCCAAAGCCAAGACATCTCTGGTGCAAGCCTGATACGATCCTGTTTGTTGTTTGACCAAAGAAAGCAGCCAGACAATAAGCAAAGAAAACAGGCATGTCAGCATCTTGATAAAACTGGAGTCAAGGAACGGCACAAGAGCCTAGGTGTGGTGGCACTGCAACCTCAGTCTCAGAGGCAGAGGCAGAACAACTGGAAATCTAAGACCAGCCTGGATGGTAGCAAATTAAAGGCCACTCTGAGCAAGACCTTGTCTCAACAGACCCAAAGGTTTGGGTGTATTAGCAGTACAGACTGCCAAGCATATACAAGGTCCTGGGTTCTAAGCCTGCCACTGAGAAAAAGGAAAGGAAAAAGAAAAAAGAGAGAGAAGGGAAAGGAAGGAGAAGGGGAAGGAAGGAGAGGGGAGGGAAGGGGGGAAAGGATGGGGAGGGGAGAGAAGGGGAGGGGAGGGGAGGGAAGGGAAGGGGAGGGGAGGGGAAGGGAGAGGAAAGGAGGGGATCAGAAGGAGAGAAGAGAGATAGGAAGCTGGAGTTAGTCTGTGGGCCACAGTTTGCCTGCCCTTGAACTAACAGAGCAGAGGCCAACAAGAAGCTTGCTTTAACTGACTGCTGAGTTGGGGTGTGGGATAGTTTTCCTTAGAGATGAAGCCCCTAGTTGATTACCCAATACCAAGTGGTAAGCCCTGAAATCACATACAGCAATGATAATAATTAAATAAAAAGAGGCCATGAATTTGAAAGGGAACAAGGAAGTAGGGTACATGGGAAGGGATAGAAGAAGAGAGGGAAGGGGAAATTATATAGTTTTTTTTTTTAATTACTAAAAGAAAGACAGAGGAACACCTTTTCACTGCTGGTAGTCTACAAATCAATACAGCCAATATGGAAATCAGTTTGGAGGTTCCTAAAAATAAAAAAATAGAAAATTAAAACTGTCCTATGACCCAGCTCTTCAACTGGTGGGCATATATCCAGAGGACTCAATAGCCTATCATAGAAATAGATACACAGCCATGTTCACTCCTGCTGTATTCACCATAGCAAGGAAATAGAAACAGCCTAGATGTCCAGTGGGTGCATGGATGGATGGATGCATGGATAAGATATGATACATTTACAAAAAGGAATACTGTTCATCTCTAAAAAAAAAACTGAAATTATAAAACCTGTAGGAAGTGGATGGACTTTGGAAATATAATCTTAGCCGAGGTGATGTAAACTCAGAAAGAAAAGAAAAACACGTGCTCTCCCTCACATGTAGATCCTGGCCCATCAGGTACATGTGTGTGTGTGTGTGTGTGTGTGTGTTTAAACAGCTGTGTGAGTATAGTACAGCATTTACACAGGAGACAGAGAGCGGGGAATAGGTGATGAGAAAGGTTGGGACACAGGCAAAAGGACCAGAGTCATGAGGATATAAAATTCATTGTTTCTCTAGCTGCAGCTCTGTCATGGTTTTTTTCTTCTTCTTTTTCTCTAGGGTGGATAAGTACATAAAATACAATTGATAGCAAAAGTATAAAATCCTAAGTAAAACTCCATGGCTTCAGAATGGCTATTCTAACAATATAGAAGCCATAGGTGTCCAGGGTCTGGGACTAGGCGAGTGTTTGCTTAAGTGGCTACCTTAATCTAGCTGTGAATGGCTTAGTTGTGAATTCAGTGCAGTGAGGTGATTTTAAAAGGGCAACTAAAGAGGAGGGTAGAAGAGAGGAGGGGACAGGAGGGTAACTCAGGAGCAGCAGCTGCCTGGCCTGCCTTGAACTTTTTGGTGAGTCAAAAGCAAACCAGCTCCCCACACCTCTTCTTTATGCCTAGAGCACTGCACCAGGCTCACAGCCTCCATGTCCAGTAAGAATAATCAACTGCATCCTACATTTCTGAGAAGGGAGCCAGATGCCCTCCCTCCCTTCAAACCTGGCCTCAGAGGCCAGTGCAGTGCCTGGCATCCTGAGAGGGTGGCCGCTGACCAATCAACTCTTGCCCTTATGCTTCTCAACGGCAAGTTCGGTGGCTTCCCAGCGTTCTGCCTGTACTTTATTGTGTGTGGCTTTCTTGCAGATCTTGTTAAAACACAGAATCTGATTCATTCCTCAGGGGGTGGGACTGAGACTCAGCATTTCTAATGAAATCGAGATGCCGCCAATCCGTGGCCTCACTTCAGAGGGAAGATTTGAGGAAACACAAAGACATCTAAAGCTGTAGGAGAGGAGGCCCCCGGAATCACTTCTCAAACACGACCGATATAGAAACCCAGGACCCTGGCACCTCAGCGCCAGCTTTCCCGCTGATGTTAAAAGAAACCCCACGTGACGTGCAGCCAGGAAACTGCACTTTGCAGACCTCATTACATCTCCTGTTATTTTAACCACCGGCATCATTAAACTCCAAAATTTACCCCCCCACAGCTCACTGTGGCAAGCGGGGCACACTTTGACATTCAGGTTTAGCATATCCAGCCTATTTGCTGTCCTTCAAGATCATTTTTCTAACAAAGGAATGTCACGGGCTGTAAATCACAAGAGCCCTTTATTAGGTAAAGCACTGAAATCTTCGGTCAGGCCCTGACTTGAAACCAGCCAGGGCCGGAGAGTTCTAAATGCACATTGTCCCCAAGGCTCCCAGCTGATGTGTAAAAAAGATTCTTCGCATCAGCACAGAGTAGCTGTACCTTTAATTTGTCTGCCACAAACATCCTACCTTGGAGGTGAAGAAACTGAGCTCAGAGACGCTGAGTGGCTTCCTTAGAACCCCACGGCAAGCCATAGACAGGAAACTAGAAATCAATGTTTACTGAATTTAGACCCTGAAATTTTTCAATTCTCAGAATGATTCTCCGGGTTGGTGGCTGGCATGAGTCCATTTATTACCTGTTCTTTTCTATGCCAAGTACAGAAACAGGGTGAAATCTTAAACTTTTTCATAGCAACAAAGCAGTACTGAGATACCCATGAGTCTGTGCCTTGTCTTACAGGACCAGGCACGGGCGTTTGTAGACTGTTCACTCCCCCGGTGAATTGTATGACACGGGCTGCATCTGTAGTCATAGGCAGCAGAAATGTAAGCAAGTTGGCATCCAGAATAAGTCTTAGACTTTCACAACAGGTCCCAGTTTGAGAATCGCCAAATGCCTCCCGTAATCTCACCTGATTTAGGGCTGCCCTGATTGCTGCTTCTGTTTATAAGCATATTCCTGGGGCCTGGGAGATGGTTCAGTGTGTAAAAGTGCTTCATGATGAGGCATCGGTACTCTAGTTTGAATCTCCAGACCCTGCTTAAAACACGGCATGGAGTGGCCACTCATAATCTTCCTGCTCCTACAGCGTCATGGGCAGCGAAGGCAGGAGAATTCCAAGAAGCTTGCTAGCTAGACAGTGTGGTGTGCTAGACAGCAAATCAGAGGCCATGGCTCACAGTGGAAGGCAAGGGGCAACACTCAAGCTTGACGCCTGCCCTCCACATGCACGTGTGAACAAGCGCATATCACTCTCGCATACACATGTGTTCCCAAAGCATATCCCTGTGTGATTCGTCAGGCCAGGTTGTCTCAGCGACGTTCTCTGGCCACCTCCCAGGACCACTCCAAACTGACTATGATGGGAGTAAAGCTAGGGAGCTATGCACGTGAGCTCTGAGAAGGGTCAACATGTAACCCATCTTAGCTCTGTTACCTTTCTTTTCCCTAAAGGCCAAACGCCTTCACATCAGTAAGCCCAGTTTACTAAGCCACAAACAGTGAGGAAAAGTAGTATCTTCAACCTATGAGCTTCGAGGAAATTTTTTTTATCTAAATATATATAATACATATACATGTATTAAAGGGGTGTTGGCAGCTGCTACTACGTTAATACTTTTCTGAAACTCCATGTCACCTCTGACTCTCTGAGCTTTAGCTGAAGAAGGTGGGCAAGCAAGAAGGTGCAGATTGCAAGCAATCCCACCAGATGTAAAGCACCCAGGAAACTGACTATAAATGCCACTTGTAAGAGTGTGCTCTCGACTAGAAGGGTGAAGAGGCCTCACCATTACAGACTAGTGACAGGCATTCTGTGAAATTCCACCCTAGGGATAGGCTACTGAACTTCTAATTGGCTGATTCCCCTTCCAGTCTCTGGGGAGAGAAATTGTTCAGGGCTTCTAAATAGACCCTGGCTTCTAGAGCATAGATATAGGTACTTTGCAAAAGGCAAGTTATTTGGCCTTCATGAAGATACCAGCCCATGTACTGTCTATGCCAAACGTCTTACGTCAACACTACAAGATAAACCAGCTGGCACAGTGCACATGCTGGTCATGTGTGTAAGAACCCACTCTGGGAGGCTGAGAGATAGTTCAGAGGTGAAACACTTGCCTTGTAAGCCTGAGGACCAGGGTTCAATCCCCAGCACTGACAGAAATGTCCACTACAATGGGAAACATTTCATTCTCAAACTTGTCTCTTATTATTATTATTATTATTATTATTATTATTATTATTGGTAGTCCTGAATGTTAGCTATTTCACCCATGAGGCCAAAAGATAATCTAGGGATCTGACTATAAATGGGAATAATGCAGACAGAATCTGGTATAGGCATTTTTCCACTTCTGTTTGCCCAAATCTTTAACATAAATGTGGGCTATAAAGCATCACTGGGGATCAAATGCTTCATGAACAAGCATCAACTGTGCAGCTTCACAACAGTTATAAGAAAACTCAAAAGGTACAAATGAACCCAAGAAAGAATTCGATCGTCTACCTCAGTGCACAGCACAGTTCCAGCACATGGAAAGTCAGGCTCATGCGTTCACTGCTGTATGTCCGATTCATGCACAAAGCAGGAACACAGACTCCTGAGTAAGTCTGTTCGCACGGTAGCTCAGCTCCATCACTTAACTCGTGGGTAGCATTCAGAAAGCCACTGCCCTCACTAATGTTAAACTCTTTCACCAACAAATGGGATTAAAAATGTCTCTGCTCCCAGGAGCATGTTGAAAGGATTAAACAAATAATCCTTGTAAAGCATGAAAGGCAGCGATGGACACTCAGCAGGCACAAAACTGAAACCTAAGAGGACCGGCTCGCACCAGTCCAGCTACTTCAGAAAGAACACACACGGGCTGTAGAGGAAGTGGTGTGGAGCTGTTTGCATATGTAAATTCCTGGTCTTTTCCAACTACAGAATATGCGTAACGATTTTCTTAGATTAAAAGCAATTATAAACAGACCACAGGGGCCAAGCAGGTTGACTCTCACAACCTGAGCAGGTTACACAAGCCTAAAAGTAGATTAACTTCCCACCATTTCTTACCGCCTCTTCCTTTCAGGGGTTTGAATTGATTCCATCTATTTACAAATGAGATTATCCGAAGCCTGGGCTTGCCAAGAATTAAGTAACTGGATGATACAGTGTGACATTAATTTCTCTTCTGATGTGGTCAGGAGTGGGCCACTGGGCAGGTCTGCAGCTGCCAAGGGCCATTTGGCAGCTGTTTCCTTTGGGCGGTTTGGCCTTGTTTGATTCAGGTCCCAGCGGCCACTGGGGCTGAGCAGATGGAATCACACTTTGCACAGGAGCTGGCTCTCTGTCACAGAGGTAGTGACCTTAGACCTGCAGTGAATTCTACAGGGTGACATGCTGTACGGGCAGCACAAAAAGTGACAGTACAGAACAAGGTAGGCCTACGAGAGGCATGAGACTAAGACCCTGGACCTTGACCATGGACGGCTTCCCACTGTTGAAATACCAGAAGGTATGGAAAACTAACCTCGGCCTGCTACTGTTAACCAATACTCAAACTAGAGAAAGCAACAGAGATGATTTTCTGGGACTCCTGGGTCACCCTGGTCTAAAAATACCAAGGTAGCAAGTTTGGACAACAGAGAAAGGAAAATTACTGTGCAGCAAAAACCTCCTATCCTGGAAGATATTTCCTCAACTCTCTGGTGGCCTTTAAGGAACACAGCTAAATGACACAGGAAATGAAAAGAGGGCTATTTCCCAATATTACCCTTCTAAGTTTCCTTGCTTCATCACCCTGCCTGCAGCAGAGAGCCTCGGGGAACCCGATATGGGCTCTAGGGAAACCAACCAGCCACACTTCTGAGCTTATGGAGCTTGGCATTGAACTATCCAGTAGAGCAGTAATTAACCACGGGACACTATTTAAACCTAAATAAAGTTTCCAATTCTCTTCCATGTTTTACTGGCTCCATTTATAAGCTATATTAGTAGCTATGACCAATGGCTACCATGATGGACAATGCTGATATACAGTGCTTCTCTCATTATACAAAGTTTTGTGGTCCCTGGTCTAGACTTGACAACTAACACAATCCAGTGAGAAAAGAAAAGGAACACTTGATAATGATGAAGAACTGAGGAAACAGTTATGTCATACCTGGCTGCATTCAAAGACAGATAAGAAACATGGGCAGATAGATGCACAGATATAGCTCTGGGTTTAAGTATGTATTTGTATATATCTATCTATGTATGTAAATATGCATGCATACTTACACGCACACACACACACACACACACTCAGAGTGTAAAAGAGGTCTTTCCCTTAAACTCTCTCTATAGGTAGGAATCTAACAAAACGAAATGACCAAAAGAAGTATTCTAGGAATTTACCTTTTAATTGATTTGCCAAAAAGTACTTATCAGAGGAAAAAAAGATAAGAAATTGTACATACACATATAGGTAATGAAAATGCATCCTATAGCATGATAGAATTTAGCATCACTAACAAAGAGTATGTTTCTGAATACTAATAATATGAAGGAAATAGTTTAAAGGATTGCCAAGTATCTATACACCATGACTGCATCTTAAAATGTTTACTATATACACATGTGTGTGTGCATGCATGTATGTGCCTGGATGTGAGACACATATATGTGAAAACAGAGGAGGGAATCATTTGAAAAGAGGATGGGAACCAATGAAATAGAGAGGGAGAGGAAGGGAGGACCAGAGAAGATGATGGGAGTGAATATGGTCAAATTACATCATACTCTTGAAGAAATTTTTCATTACAAAACACATAGTAAAATATACTGTGGATGGTAGAATTATACAAAGTTTTTTCCCCTAGAAAGTAAATGTATGTGCACATTTCACATGCATCAAATACCACATGTTGAGCACAATTAGAGGTTTCTTGCCTACAGAGCATTCAATTCTGACTTTGTAGTTGGGAAATAGAAACAAAGGAGGGGATGGTGTTGCCAGTCTGTGATTCCAAATCACGTCTATTTTCCCTCTTGGAATAAGTAGCAACACCCAGCGCTGAAAAAGCAGCAAGAGGGATTTTTATTCTTGACTGAAATCAGAAGTAGAATAGAGACAAGAAAATCAATATCATTACATATTGGGCACTGAAAGGTTACAGACAAGGAGGAAAGAGGAAGGACAGGCAAATAAGCGAGGACATTCATGACCTTCCTGGAATGAGTGGAGATTTCCCAGGAATTTGGGTACACCTCTCTTCACTATTTTTTCATGATCTTTCCAGTCATCCCTGTGACTGTTGTCAACACCAGGGAGGTGTCATTTAGCACCCAGGAGGAAATATAGTGAAGTTAGTTTAGAGGTTGTCGGGTACACACTCTGGCAGCCATCTTGGATCCAGGTACTTTTGCCCAGCCTGCCTGAAAATGAACTGTTGGCCGGTAGGCCTCCTTGCTCTTTGAGACAATCAAGTTCAGGGTCGGGTAGAGCTTAGCAAGGTCTTGTAGTGATCAGGGGCTCAGGGCAGAGGACAATCCTTCCTCGTATTGCACTCCTTGCTCCTGAGGCACAGCACGATAATCTCGTGCTAGTGAATCCTGAATTTGGGAGTCATAGAGAGAGCCATTAGTGTAAAACATTGTCCCTTGCTAGTCTTAAATAGGCATGGCTATGGCCTTGCTGCAGGTCTGACTGTTCATAGCCCTGGAGTGACTATCATTTGTACCATTATGGCCTCCAGCCTTTCACTTAGGAATGAGACCAGACAGCCCAATGAGCAGAAGAAGTTGGGGAGCCATTAGTAGTCTCCCTGGGACAAAGGCAGGTAACGCTTGGTCAGGCCTCTTTCACCATACTCTAAGTGTTCAGGGCTGAGATGGCTAGAATTTAATCATTAAGACAGGTTACTTTTTCTAAAAGCCTGAAGGCTTCCTCTTGCTTCTATGATTCTACCCATGTTTATAGAAAAATTACAGAAAGCATTAGGTGTCTATCATTTTTTTTTATTTAATTCTAGAGTAAAAAGAATCATTACAAATCATAGGCCAATGCTTAGAAAAGAAAGTGGCAAAAAACAAAGTAGTGATGTTTATGTTCCTACATGACCTTTGAGTGACTAAAAATCCACAGGCACCATGCTGCAGCTTCCATCACAAGGCCCAGAGTTTGGATAACCCAAACATAGGAATCCTGAGACAGACTACAATAGAGGAACAGCCAGTAGCTAGTGTGCTCTTTCCATTGCCGTGACAAAATACTGACCAAACAAATTAGAATTCATTTTGGCTCATCCAAGATTTCTCCATGGTTTCTTCTAGGGCAGTATGATGAGCCTCTGGGCTCCTTCAGTCTTGTCCCTAGACCAGCTGTGTCTTCTCTTGCCATGGGTCAGGATCTCGCTGACCACACAACTTCTTCAGAGACCAGTAGGGACATGATCTTCTCCAGGGACCCCTTGCAAAAATGTGCACCAGGAACCCTTTGCAAAACATACACTAGGGACCCTTCGCAAAATGTGCACTAGTTGGCTTCTGGTCTCTGAAGTCATCTTGACTCATCTAATCAAAGAGTCCATAGTCTAATTGGAGTTGCACGGCCGTTTTAGAGGGCCCGACCTTGCCCTGTGCTTGGCTGGCCTTGAAAGACAACGGCCAAAATGCTCGCTGTCTCTTACCCCCTTATCTTCATTGGCTTTGGTCCCCGCATTTGGTCCTGGGATGCTCAGAAGACTAGTTCTACCAGTCTTGAAGTGGAAGGAATAATAGTTCTAATTTTAACTTGTGTAATTTTTCTCTGGATAATGGGGGTACTGACATAAAACAATGCTAGAATATAGCTGCCTCTTCTAGGGACTTTTATTCCTTCTTAAACCCTTTACTACTTTCTTAAACTTTTCACAACTTGTCCAGACCCTTAGCCTAGACTACTATCTCTCTCTCCTCCACATTTTGTATTTATTTATTATTTATTTATTTACTTTACATCCAAATTGCAGCCCCCTCCCTCCTCTCCTCCTGGTTCCTCCCTTTTCTACTCCTCAGAAAAGAGGAGTTACCACCACCACTACTTACCAACCGACCCTGGCACATCAAATCACATCAGGACTAAACTCATCCTCTTCCACTGAAGCCAGATAAAGCAGCCTAGCTAGAGAAAAGTGATCCAAAAGCCATGTCAGAGTAAGCCCCCACTTCACTTGCTAGGGGACCTACATGGAGACCAATCTGTCCTACATATGTGTAGGGGGCCTAGGTCCAGTCCATGCATGCTCTTTGGTTGGTGCTTCAGTCTCTGTAAACCTCATGGGCCTAGGTTAGTTGACTCTGTCTTTTTGTTGAGTTATTGTCCCCTCTTGGTCCCTCTATCCTGCCTGCTACTCTTCCACAAGACTCCCCATCCTGAGTGAGGTATCCCAGACACAGAAAGACGCGCCTGGTATGTACCCACTTAGAAGTGGATATTAGCCATATAGCACAGGATAACCATACTACAATGAACAGACACAAAGAAGCTAAGTAAACAGGAGGGCTCAAGGGAGAGTGCTAGAATCTCACTTAGCAGAAATAGACCAGACATCAGAAGTAGATGAAGAGAGGCAACTGGGTGGGAGAGGGTGTAGGGAGGGGAACGAGGTTGAGGATCAGGTGTGGGGAGAGTGGAGGTAGGAGGTGAGAGGGCCGGGAGAAAGAAAGGAAGACAAGCTGGGAGGGCATCTCTGGGACAAGACCAGCAATAGGGTAGGCTCCTGAGAGGATATGGGGGTGACTCCAACTGAGGCTCCTAGCAGTGGGGGACATGGAGACTGGAGTGGCCACCTTTTAGCCAGGCAGGACTTCTTCCACAACTTGTAACCATATGGTGCCTCACAATACACTCATGTCTTGTGAGTTCCCTCAGAAATGTTCCATTTAACTTGCATCCAGAATTAGTGACATTCCGATATTGTTATCCATCCTCAGTAATTGTGTAAACTACTCATTTTTAGAATTACGTGCTTTTTCTTAACATAATTTTTACAGATGGTCATGAGCCACCATGTGGTTGTCGGGAACTGAACTCAGGACCTCTGGAAGAGCAACCGGTGTTCTTAACCACTAAGCCATCTCACCAGCCCCCTTCTTAACATAAGCTACAAATGGATCCAAATATATTTCAGATTTCTTCCTTAACGTCATATCAAAGTACATATTAACTTATTAATTACTGATGTGATGATATTCTTATATGGATCTTTATTTCTACACATAATATTTTTATTAATTCTTTGATTAATGCATTATATGCATTTTGATTATATTCCCCCTCCACTGCCTCCCCAACTCCTCCCAGATCGTCTCCCCATCCATTCCCAATTTTATTATGGCTTCCTCTTTTATAAGTCATCCACCATGTGAACTAGAAGTTTCTGATTTCTTTGAAGACTATGCTGTGTCACATAGTGTTTTCCTGAAAGCTGCCTTGTGACAGGTCACATGATGTTTTTCTGGAAGAGAGGGCATGTGATATTTTTACTAGAAACAGACCAGTAAGAGGGCACACAATGGTAGGAAGGAGTAGTGAAAAAAAAAAACGGACAGTGAGGTGAGGCTTTGGGCATTTCTATGCCACACAACACTTCGTTGATCTTTGCTGGTCTTTGCTAGTCTTCGGTCTTTACTTCACAGAGAGAACCGTTCCAGAGAACTTCTTGTGTTATTCTGGCTGATTCTGACCACTCCCATAGACTTGTGCCGATTCAGTGTAGCCTTGCGGCTTCTGCTGGATCGCCGTCACCTCTACAGATTCCCATGGCTGTTTGCTGTTCGCTATTGGACTGGACTGCTGGTATCCTGACAACACAGAGTGGAATTGTCCCAAGGAACTACATCTTAACAGGTCCACTAACCTTTTTTTTCCCATTAACATTCTCCTCTTCCTCTAGTTGATGGGTTAAAACTGAGGTTAAAATGTTTAAGAAAGCTACATAAAATACGTTTTGCAAAAGCCAAGCATACAGCCATGTCCACTTTGTGCTGCCCACCTACTCAGGAGTGTGAGCCCAACCACTGGACCACAGTTAACATATAAGCTAGCAAACGTACTCTTAAAGAAAGCTGGCTCTACCTTTCCAAGGACCCGTCAGCTGTCAGTGGTGCCACAGCTAGGAGTCAGGGCTCACGGAGCCCTACCCCTTCATGCCGGAACGTTGACTGGCTTGATTTTGCACAGATCTTGTAAAGGCAACTACCATGCTATGAATTCAGGAGTGCAGTGACCTAACATGTCCAAAAGACACTCTTTGCAGGCCTTTCTGATCTTTGCCTCTAACAGTCTTTTCTACCCCTCTTTACAATGAACCCTGAGCCTTGGGGCAGAGGTGGACTGTGATATAGATGTTCCATTTGTGGCCAAACTCTCAGAAGATTTTTATTTACACTTTAACCAGTTGTGAATGTCTGTGAGATTTTAACTCTCTACTGAGTAAGTTGGTCTAGACATCTAATGAATAACACTGAACTTTGTCTAACATAACATACACACTCTATGAATACAGTTAAAACATGAAATAAGATTTTAGGTTACTGAAAAGGGTTTCTTTTTAAGTTATGAGAAACGTGGGGCTGGCGTGTTGGTTGAGTGGTTAAGAGTACTGGTTGCTTTTCCAGAGGACCTGAGTTCAGTTCTCAGTAGCCACAAAGTAGCTGAAAGCCATCAGTAACTCTAGTCCCAGAAAATCTGATCCCCCTCCTATGACCTCCAAGGGCACTATACATATGTAGTGCACAGACATACAGGTAACACACCCATACACACAAAATTTTTTAAAAAGGGATTTTTTTAATTGAGAAATTCACTGACAATTATCCCATTTCCAGTTACTGAACTTACCCATTCCTAACAACTGTCTAAATGACTTAGAGAAGTTTTGATGCACTAAGGAGCTAGCTAGTCATCACCTAACCATTTTTAGAGTAGGGAGAAGTGGTTTTCATCTACATTGTATAAGTACATGTGTATATGTATACTGACCTGTGACACAACTGCTTTTTAGTAAACCAACAACAAACAAATCCTTCTTATTTAACATTTTCCCCAGCCATACAGACCTTGAAAATATTTTGTTTCATGCTTTTTTTTTTTGTAAACAGGTTTTCATTTATTTGGTCCCATGTTAATTTAGAAGCATAAAAACAAAGGTAGACATAACACACCCACAGGCACATACCTATAACATAAAAATAGAACAAAAAAAGAATTTATAGACTTCATCTACAGTCTCTCTTTCCAGTTTTTAAAGTTAGACTGTTGCCTGACTACTTCCTCCACAGTCCCAGATGATGTTTAATCCTAAACCTGAGCCTTCAAAACTGTGACTTTTAGAGCTGAAACAGGATAGAAAATTTTCTTAACCTAAAGATGACTGAGAAGGACCTAAATGAAGGTCCAGGGAAAGCAAAGGTGTAAATAGGCCACACAGACTTACCTTGATCTGGATCCCTTCCCTGTCCTAAGAGCCAATCAGCAGAAAAGGAGACACCTTCACAAGCGGAAGAAGGGTCAGGAAGCCAAACTTTCACAAGCTGGTGGCTAAGCTATAACTTAGCCCTTCCTAGCCAGTTGTAGCCTTTCAGTGACCTGGGCAAAGAGCCCTCTCCAGGTCCACCCAACAGGGAAGTTCTTTTCAGCATTCTGACATTTCTTTTTTCCTGTTCTGATTTGTTGTAGGTCCTTGTCACTTTTACAAAGAGCTTGTAAATTGTAAAATGTCTTTTCTCTGCTTCACAACTTGACAGGACCCATAAGAAATGTTTATTTTGTCTTTTTTTTTTTTTTTTTTTTTGCCAAAGACCTTGGCTTTAGCTTGTAAGAACTGTTTTAGGAGTATCAGAAGTTCTTCATCTTTCTAAGTGAGCATGGAAAATGCAAGAAAGAAAACTAAATAGGCAGAGCCTGGAATTTCCCATGTGCTTTTGCGGCTGCAGTTAAACAATCATCTCAAAGTTGTCCATAAGACATGTTTTAGCTCAGATATGCTAGACAAACAAGAGCAGAAACGTACATGTATAAAACCCTAAAGTAAAGTCAAGACAAAACCATAAGATGCTCATGAGCCTAATGACAATTTCAGGAGAAATTCTCTTCAAAAATGAAGCCGTTACAAGTTGTTTGGTAAATGTGCTTCCAGCAACTCTAGAAGCAATTCACCTAAGCGAGTCTAAAATCTTACCCAATTCTATTTTCAGGAATAATTAATTTTCTATGAGGCTTATCTAGTGACTACAAGAGCTAGCAAAACAAATTCCTCATAGTATCTATTTCTGCAGCCATCAGATTAATGTCTTAACTGTGACTACAAACACAGAACCCAAACCAAAAAAAAAAAAAATTAACACAAAAAATTTCATTAAAACAGAGGGTACTTCTTCTAGGTCTGATGAGAGCCAGGCCAGATATCCCGAAGATGATGTCTTTGGCTTGAGTGTCTTCCATGGGCTCTTACTCAACAGACGCCACCCTCTTTTCATGAAGAAAGAGGCTAAGAGAAAAAGCCCTAGAAACTAAAACCTGAATGCCTAAAATACAGAGGAGGAATAGACTGAGAACATCGTGGCCAAGGTCAAGGAAATTTCCTGAAGAAAACATAATGTCACAGTTAAGACAGGCTGTTGAGATGTGTAGATTATCACAGGATAAGACATATACATTATTAAGCCAAAATCAGAGAGGTTCCAGGAAGGTTGTTACAGGGTCACTGGCTCCCAAGCTCCAGTCAGGAGCCCTGGGGCCATAACAGAGATGTCTCTCAGCTTCCCACAAAAGAGACTCCAAGACCTGGAAATAAGCTGTTCTTGAAAGGAAGGTGACTTTCAACCTCCCAGAACCAAGGCCCATTCCCTTCAGCCTACCCTTCCCCTGTTTCTGGCATCAAGTTTATGCCTTTGGGGCAAATATCCCTGCCTTACAGCAGGTATTAAAAAATAAATATCTGTTTGCTGTTGATAGCAGCTTTCTTAGTCACAAAAAAATAGCTCTCCAGTGAGAAGCGTAACTCCATCAGACCATGTTCCAACCGGCGTATCAAATATGCTACCTTAATTCTCTCTCCCCTCTTGGAATTGTGGGACCAATAAGACTGGATGCTGACTTCTTGGGAGATTCCAGAAGTGATGGACCCACAGATTAACTACTTGACCTGATGATAAGAGTTGGGAGGCTATAGTAATAAGGGCTATGATGTGAGGGTGAGAGACAGGCTACTAAAGGGGAGGAGTGTTCGTGTTGTTCCTGGGGTTGACTGGAGATTTTCTAGGAATCGTAGCATCACCTCCTTTTGTTACCTTTTTGGTTTTTTACTGGTAGTCATGAGAGCAATGGTAAACTGTCACGGATCTGCAAATGTGCCACTCATGATGAGGCTGGAATTATGAGGCAGTTAGAGGTTGTCTGCCAAATACTCTGGCACCCAGTCTAGACTCAAGCTGTTTTGGGTAACTCAACTGAAGATAGCATTCTAGTGTAGAGGCATTGTGTCCCCAAGATAAGTAAGCGTGAGGTAGGACAAAAATTCCAGTAGATCACGTAGACACTACAAGGTTAGAGCAGGGCAACAAATATGGTCCTCCTTGGTCACAAAACCATCGGGGGATGAACTAGAGTTTAAAAGCAGACATGGATTGAAAACCTGTAGTCAAAGGCTCTGGGCTGTAACCATTAACCAACTTTACACAGGGAAACAATAATAGAGAAACTGAGAAGTAATTCATGTGAATCACAACAGCTAGTGACTGGCCCCGCTAGAATCTGAACACTGGCTTAATATTAAATATTGCCAGATTCAAGAAACACAGAAGCTGGGCAATCTGAGTTATAAAGTAGATTGAACTGTACAAAATCCAGTTTGGGTTTCTTGTACACCAGAAATTGCAAGTCGTACATAGCGCAGTAAACTCAGTTTTCATCACAGGCTTGTTGTGTCGGCTCCTTCAGACTCTTCGTGAGTCCTGCATCTTTGAGATGCAATAGCAGTCGTTCTCTCCACTTTAGAGACAAAAAGAAGGGGAAGTTCAGAAGGAGAAGTAACCAAGCCTCCATTTTGGCTCTGGACTGCAGCATTCTTTACCACATCTGAAAGGACTGGTACTTTTGATTCTAACAAGACACTTTCCAGATTGAAAGGGCAAGTTTCCCAGGGCAGCAGGTACAAACCACATTTGTCTCAAGTGACCTTTCTTCACTTAGCAATTTTGCCTCATCAAAACTGCTGTCTAACATGAGGGTCTGCAGAGACCACGAGGCCATGGCAGAACAGAATGGTCTAGAACAACACTGACATTTTTTTCCAGGCATAGTGTTCATGCGAACTATTATAGATGTCTGCTTTTTACTCTTCCAAAATATATGCCATAGCATCTGACTGTCAATGCCGAACAATGATTCGTGTATCCCAGAACAGGGAAGAAATAAAATCAACCAGTTTCTTTGAATTCCATGGAATGTGGTAGAGTGTTCCATCCTTAGAGACTGGGGCTGGCTGATACTCTTGTCAATAACAGCAAGGTTAAGACTGAGTCATGTTCCCCACTTCCCAGTCCAGGCCCAGCTCCTCATCATACGGCTCCTGCCACATTACTTATCCATTACTTACAAGCAACAGCCAGTTGGAGTAAGGATCAGAGTGCACAGGGGTAGAGGGATTCTGCTAGTCAACACATCTGATTCACCAAGGCACCCTGGGAACTGTGTGCCACACAGCATGCCTGCTGGGGAGTGAAACTGCACCCATCTGTAAGAGTCTCGCTCAGGGTCAGCTGGGATAGAGTGACCCAGCAGTGAACTGGCTTCACAATCCATTAAACAGCTGCCCTGAAATCCACAGCATTGGCCAACTAATGGGGCTGAGGGCTATCATCAGGTCTCTGGAAAATGGCTTCTTCCTGGAGGGTGAAACTGGCTTTTCCATCATCCCGAGAGAGGAAGGAATGAGAAAGAAAAATCACAGGATAGAATATAAAGGACAGGAAAGAAGTAATGGCGTGACACATAAGAACACTGGAAGAAAGCCTGCCTCCGCCACTGTCTTGTTGTACATCCTAGGCAAGACTCTTCAACTCCATAAAACTCGGTTTGCTTATAGATGAGTTAAGCATTGCCCACAGGACTTTATGAGTGTTAAGTAAGATGATATGCTGTCTTAGTCAGTGTTCTGTTGCTGTGAAGAGACACCATAATCACAACTCTTATAAAGAAAAGCATTTAACTGGGCGTGGCTTACAATTTCAGAAGTTTAGTCCATTATCCTCATGGAGGGAACATGGTGGCATGCGGGCAGACACAAAGCTAAGAGTTCTACACACGGATTCAAAGGCAGCAGGGAAAGTGAGGCACTGGGCCAGGCTCGAGCATTTGAAATCCCAAAGCTCACCCCCAGTGACACATTTACTCCAACAAATCCACACCTCCTAATCTCTCTCAAATAGTGCCACTCCCTAATGACCAAGAATTCAAATATATGAGCCTATGTGGCCATTGCTATTCAAAGCACCACTCATGTAAAACGGGCTGAATGCTGCATTAGCTCATCATAAGTGCTTAATAAACAGAAGAGGCTGAGCATCCCTAATCCTGAAACCTGAAATCCAAAAATGGTTCAAAAATCAAACTTATGAAACAGCATATCACGCTAAATTATCTTCAGACTCTCAATTTGGGGATGAGAGATGGTAACAGGAAGAGAAAATCTAAAACCTGAAACATTTCTGTTGCCAACATTTTGAATAAGGGGTATTCCCCCTGCAGTAGGACTAGAACCTTTTTTGTATTGGCAACAGTAAAATAATTACATTGTGTTAGCAACTATATACCAAGAGTGTGTGTGTTAGTTTTCTGTTGCTGTGATAAAACATGATGACCAAAAGCAATGTATAGGACAAAGAGCATGTTTTAGTTTACAGAGTTCATAATAGAGGGGTCAGCGTGGCAGCAGGAGGCCAGAGCAAGAAACTGAGAGCTCGCATCTTCGGCTGCACACAGAAGGTGGAGAGCAAGAATTAGAAATGGGAGGCTACAAACTCTCAAAGCCCGCCCCCAGGAAATATTTTTGCTCCAGTAAGCCTTCACCTCCTAGGACTTCCCTAAAACAATCAACATGTGTTCAGTGTGTGAGCCTATGAGGGACATCTCTCTGCCAAACCACACACGGTTGAAGCACGAACACCAATATAAGGCCTAAGGTTGTACTGCACCATGGGTTGGGTGAGAACCACTTTCCTGAGCTGCCTGAAAGCATGATGGATGGACTACGGAGAGAGCTAAGGCTCTAAATCCCTAGGCTCTAGGCCCAAGGAGGTCAGACCATCAATTTGCATGAAATACCTCCAGATTCCTCAGGGCTGGGGAGGAGACAACACTCAATCAGTAAAATGCTTGCCTTGGAAGCACAGGTTTGATTTCTGGGATCCACATTAAAAGGTCCAGCCCAGAAGCATGTATCTGTAAACCTAGACTGACCAGATAGAGACCAGTGGCTCCCTAGGGCTGGCTAACCTACCAGTCTAGTCTACCTGATGAGCTGATGAGCACCAGGAAAGACCCTGCCCAAAACTTCAAGGCAAAAGGTACCTGAGGAACAATACTCCTGGTTGTCCTCTAACATCTACATGTGTGTGTGCGTGTGCACGCACGCACGCACACACACACACACACACACACACACACACACACACAAGCTTCTCACAAGCCTCATCACCCTCTAACCTGAGCCAAGCGCTTGTCTGACCAAAAGGTAATAACCATTAGAAGTCAGCTTCTCACCCCACATCTCCCCTGAGAAGAGGCAGAAAATCTCCACTGCACCTAAGTTTCTACCAAAGAACAAAACTGGAACCCCCAGAGACCACAAGGTCTGCCATCTTTATTTTGAAATGATCCTGCATGCAGTACTGGGGATCGGACTCAGTACACCCAACATGTTGGGCAAGCTCCCCAGCACCAAGCTGCGCTCCTAGCTCAGTCCCGACAGACCCTTGCTTCTCCTCATCCCAGAGCCTAGAACACATTTTTCAGCAAACCAAAAATGCTTCATAAAACAACATGAGAGGAGCAACCTTCCTCCCAGGAGACGGCCTTGTGTTCAAGGGTGGCAGCTGCAGCTGCTGTCCACCCCTGACTTACAAAGTCACCGTGCTCCTTGCCTTCCTTATCTCACCATGTATTTGCTTATTTCACCACAGCTTCCCCAAGTTTCCCAAATCTCAAGATAACACCCTCGAACACAATGAAATCCAGGCTGGGTTGGTACTAAACAAAGGCAAATCATAGGTGCCTTAAAGATCCAGAGCAGGCAGAAAAGGGAGGGGCTGTCCCATGAATTACTGCCCCCACCACACACACACACACACACACACACACACACACACACACACACACACAAATCAATATCAGGGAAGTAGCGGCATAGAGCAGAGAGCTGATTCCTCTTCGGAGTAGTTACCAGTTGAGGTAATATAACATAAGAGTGACAACTTAGTAAAATTGAGAGACTTGATGACATCCGGCCATCCTTCAGGGCTGGGACTATAACTCACCACATTACTGGCCAGAGTTCAGTGTTCAGCTTGCTCACCATCACGTACCCTGCCCTGCAGCTAGCCTCCCTCCACCCCGCATGCTCCAAGTCTCTCATTCTGTCTCTAAATTCCTTTTACTGTTTCTTAATGCTCATGATAGGATGGACCAGGCAACACAAGTACAACCCACGCACGATTCTGGCCGCACTCCCGGGCTCCTGGTGGAGTCTCTGCTCTCTTTCTTGCTTTCAAATTGTCCTAGTTTGAAACGATGCCCGAGTTTCCTCCCAAGCAGGGTCATCAACTCAAAGCCCAATCAGGCCCAGATAGAAGAAACTCACGCAGCCAGGGTGAAGATTCCTGCCTCGGGAAACTCTGCTCCGAGCACTGCTCTGTAATTATCTTCTACACAGTGGACCCTGAACTCTTAGGAGCGGCTCTTCGTTCTTCAGCCTCCAGCTTTGCTCAGCAGCCAGCTTCTCTGCTTTCCCCCCCCCCATCCCTAGTTCATTATCATACAAAACAACTCAAAACTCTTTTTCAGGTCTACGGAGGAGCTAGTGAGTGGTATTTACTGGCTAACCTCTAACCTCGAAAACAAGTGACTTTGCCAGACCTGGCAATTAGGGGAGCTAAGGTTTGAATGACAGCCAGTAAATTCTCCAGCATTATTGATTTTCACTAAGCAGGTGGCGCGTTGTATTTTCTCAAAGCCAGTAGAGATACTTGTTTTCTCAACACTCAATCGATGTCTCCTACATCATGCGCAGGACAGCTGGGAATCTGTTCTCCGGATGAGATACATTTAAATGTAACACCCAGACTTTGCACCAGCCAGCAGTATCCCTGCTAGCTCCGTTATTAGACCACACTTGGAGAAATTCCAAGAAATATGTCCTTCCACCCCTGAGTCATTTTCCTTCCTATCTGTTAAGCATGCTCTCTGCGAAGGAGGGCAAGCTTTGCCTATGGACTGCTTCAGTGCCTTGGGGCTAAGAACATCAGGCGAGTCAACGCCTTAAGAATGGAATTATTTGTGATTTCCCCCCCCCCTTTTTTTTTTTCATTCATTGCCTGCTAACCATCTCTAGAAAGGCAAGAACTCCTTTGAATTACTAAACCAAGTTAGACATCAAACTCACATGGAGAAGTCAATCAACTCTGAGAAACCAACCAACCCCAAACGGAGTCAGTGTACTGACAAGAGGCATATCCCGGGGCTGTGCGAGTAAATTGAGAAATGGCTAGGAATGGGAATAATTCAAAGGGCCTCCATGCTGCTGTCTCTCATGGACCCCCAAACATCCACCTGCTCAAATCCCACAGGATAAGTGACCCTCCCTATGAACAGGCCAATGCGTGCCGTGGTATCAGAAAGAGACCATCACATACAGCATGGTCCAGTTACCACGTGTGAATATTCCACACTTGAAGTTGCCAGTGTGGTAGCCAGCCACTGACCTGACCACGTGGCCACTCACTAGCTAGTCTCTAATAAGCCTTTTAATTTTTTTTTACCTAAACTTTCAAATCTAAGTTCATCTTCAACTCAACATTTTAGTTCTAAGATTTCAATTTAGATGTAACGGGTCTTGTGTGGCTAGTGGCCGGCATATTGGGTAGAGCAGATCTACAATAAGAAATGGACCGTAGACTTGAGGGTTCTCTCGTGTTTCCTTTCAGTGGTAGTGAAATCATAAGGGGAAACTGGATAAGAAGAACCGTCAGTATTGCCACTCTGTTTAAAACGGCTAGTGGTTTCTGACATGGGATAAGACCCATTTAACTACCTCAAAACTACTACCTGGCTAACTTCCTTGTTCCAGAACTTTCACACATCACTGTCAACTGTTGTTAATTCAGTTTGACCAGCAGGTACAACTATTCCTTTGCCAAGTAGTTGGGTCAAGGAGACTCCAGTTTGTTGAGCCTCTTGGAAGTCTCCTCACCCAGGCCAAAAGATGCTGGACAAAAAATTGACATCTGTGTGTACAGGAACAGTCCAGTGGGTTTTGTAAAGAGCCCAGCCTGGGCTTGATTGATCAGAAAGTTGGGGTTCGTTAAGTGTGCTCCTTGCCTCTCCCTCTCCCCCAGCAATCTCTCTTGGGAAACAACTAGTTCTTTGCAAGCATCCACAGGGGTAGGAGGGGGAGAAGGGTGATGCCAACAGGTCCAGGGAATCTTGTTCCTCTCTTCACAGTTATAATGAAGATTTTGAGAAAATCTAGTTGATGGGTTTTTTTTTTCTTTACATTTCCAGACACAAAACATAGAGAAAAGACAAATAATGGTTTGTATAAGTCTAGAGTACTGTTCTCGGTAATCAAGACTATATAATTACTGTTTTTCCCCTCTCGTTTTATCTAGCTAGCTTCTTAATCGTTTTCTTTACAAATCAACTCACACTCATTACTCCATGGGTATCTGCTCACTAGACTTTGAAGCACCACACAAAAGACACACGTTAGATCTTATCTATTGTGTTATTGAAAAAAAAATTTTTTTTAAATAACATGTTTTAGGCCTTGAAGCCTGTCACCAAGCTCCTGAGGCCTGTGACATTCTGGACGTATCCAAGGATCATTATTTGAGTTGCTCCTTTTTCCACCTCACTCAGTTTTTAGTGCACAGTACACACAGAGATGTACACGGTGTATTAAAATTCCATATCTGACAAAAGTGCCATGAGTTGCATCAATAGAAAAAAAAAAAACTTAAGGAGCTTGCTGATCACCGATTTTTCACTCTTCCTCTCTATTCCACAGCACACAGCCAGTCTCCTCGGCCTTTTTTTCTTGCACTCTGAAACCAAACCTTCCCTTTGCCACAGAAGCTCACAGCAGGAATCTGCTTCTGCTGATGGCCTGGTCCTGGATGCAGGATGCCCTTCACATCCGGACCGTGCTGACCTCTGCGATGCTAATTGGCTGTCTGTGCCGCCGCCCCTTGCTACCCATCATCTCGGATGGCCTCCTTGCCTAATTTTACTACTCTTTCAGAAACAATTAATTGAGATTGGCCTATAAAGTCTCCATATAAAATGGGCAATTATCGATTACTGACACTTCCGCAGCTCCGCCCCTCCTCGAGGAACAGGCGCACAGACTGCTTAATCACCTGTCATATCTTCCTGCCAGATGCAACTGCGGCTCCAACCATTGTCTGCCCTGAACTTAGGCAGACAATGAGAAGCCAGCTCAGTCTGAGCTACAGCAGATTGGCCTCCACGGTGCCAAAGCTGGTCTCAAGTGCTCAGGAACCTATTCTCAGGGCTGTGGGACATTGCCTGTAACTTACAGTAATGGTCCCAGAACAAAAGTGATTCCATTAGTGCCTGAGGAGCGGGATTCAGCCAGTCAGTAAACAGACAAATGCGCCTAGGCTACACTTGGGATACCAGTGAACAAAGCAGACAAGACAGTCGGGAAAGTGATTTCACCTCTGGGAGACATGACCTACTAGTAACCATATCAAGAAACAAAACATCCAAATTTGATCCAGGCTACAAAGGAAGGATAAAGAGCCTTTCTAGCCACTATCAAATGTTCAGACTGCAAAAAAATGAGAAAAGGTCAGGCAGAGGCAGGCGTGGTGGCGCACGTCTTTAATCCCAGCACTCAGGAGGCCGGAGGCAGGCAGATCTCTGTGAGTTCAAGGCCAGTCTAACCTACAGAGTAAGTTCCAGCGTAGCCAAGGCTACACAGCATAGAGAAACCAAGTAAAGCCCTGTAAAAACTGAGGAGACAGCTCAGTCATAAGCACTGGGGCCTGAGTTCTTGCCCCCAGTATTTGAATATAAACGGGGTGTGGCAGCATGTGTCTGTGACCCCAGCGTGTGGGGGCATAGAACCAGGTAGGTCCCTAGAGCTTCTTGGCCATCAAGCCTAGGTAGCCAAATGTATTTAGCCAAAGATCCTGTTTTTAAAATAAGGGTGGGAAGTGATTGAGAAAGACGCCTAGCACTAAACCCCAAACCTGCACAGGGCACGGTGAGGGGAGAGGAGAAGAGCCACTGCTCACTCCAAACAGTTTATTACCATTTACATGAAGTTTCCCATGGCACATTTTTATAACTTTGTAATGTCTATGTGGTGAACGGGACCCACGTCAGTTGTGCGGACTGTGAACTTCACTGGGCCACGTGTAGCCCACATTTAACAGGGTAGCCAAGGAAGGTATCTCTTGGGAGGGGCTACTGGGGCTGAAAAGTCATGGTGGAGAGGAAGAAGCAGCAGCCACAGCCCTGTGGGAGGTCAAAAGGGTGCTGGGTGGCCAGGTCAAAGCCTGGGACTGATTGAACCAAGTCTCCAGGAGTAACAGAAAGGAGGCTGTGATGCTGCAGCATAGTGAGACACAGGGACAGCAGAGCGAGGTGACGTGGGTAGGAGAGAGCAGGTGTGCCAGGGTTTAGAGGCCTGGTGGAGAGCTCGTTCACACTGGGTCTGCTCTTCGAAGCAGAATATTTCATATATAGTGAGACTCTTAGCCTCCTTCACAGCGACTAACCAATGAGGCCTGGGGAACTGCGTTTTTCAAAGGTCCCCCAGGAAAATCCAAGGGGCGGTATGGAAAAGAACACTAGCATAAAGGTAACGAACACCGTGACCCCTTCACAAAAGTCTACATATCAATCTTCCAGAACGGTTCAAACACGCAGCCCCTGTTTCAGCTGAGAGCTTGCTGAAAATATAAATGCTTGCCCCTCCCCCACTCAACCAGAGCCCCTGGGATTGACACCTGCAGATGGGTCTTAATGAGCCCTCCGTGCAACACTCATGCTGTGAAGGTGTAAGAACCTCTGATCCAGAAGATGATTCTTCTAGAAATGAGACAACATTCCAGGGCTGCCGTTCCCAGTATTAGGAACAGTGACTGTGTCCTCCAGGAGGGGCGCGCTGAATTACACACACGACAAGGCCAAGGCTGTTCCTCACTGCGAAGCTAAGCCACACAGGTTTCACCACCAAGATGCTTTCTCACAATAGCTTTTCAGCAGGGGTTCCCAATGAATCAGCCAGGTGGGCCTCGGTGAGTTCTCAGCCCACATTTTCAAGATGGCGGGGTGATAAATATGAAGCGAAGTGACACTTTCCCATTCTGTCCCTTTCTCGTCAAATGCCTTCCGTGCATACCCCAATTTATACCCCTCACAGTAGGGCGCCGAACCTGATTTTATAGATAAAAGCCTAATTTCAGACCGAGTAATACAGCCAGAATTTGTTTTTTCTTTGTGGCTGCTCTAAACCTTCTGCCATATTTCTTCCCCCACCCCAAGGACACAAATCTCAACCCAGATCTATCTAGGCTGCATCTAACCAGCATGTAAAGTCCAGCTCCCAGCTAGACCACTAGCACCATGCAAAGGCAGACACACCCAGCTGGGTTGAGGCAGAGGCTTCTGGGAGTCAGGCTAGGGAATAACCAAAGGACATAACCAGTCTAACATAGCCCAGCCTGACACCAGCATCTGGCCTGTGCCTCACGGCTGTGGGGTTCAGGTCCTGCCCGCATATTAGAGTCACCTGGAACTCAAGATCATGATGCGAGGGGCCACCCCACGGGGTGCAGGTTTCATTGTTACAGGGTAAAATGTGGTTTGCAATGCCTAGAAAAACCTGGTTAAAGGACTCTGTGATGACCATCTTACCTGAGGGAAGAGGCGGTTTGGGAGACACGCAGGGCCGTCTAGAAAGGCATGAAGAAGCCCTGTGCATGCGCAGGCTGCCTATGGCAGGAATTGGAAATGTCTTGAACCTTCAGCCAGCCACTGCCTTGGAATCTTGCTGATGTAGGTAGGAGAGTGATGTCAGCATGCAGAGAGAAAATTGTAGTAGCAGGGGAGCCATGTGGCTGGAGCAAGCTAGTCCTGTGTCTGTCTGCACTAGAGAGTAATGTGCTTTGAGCATGCGTGGTAAGATGCCCACATGAGCCCATGGAATTAGCAACTAGGACTCCTTAAGTCAGGTACACAGGTGAGGGTCATTGACACTATTATTTGGTTAGCAGCACTTTTCTATCTTCCAAAATATGATGGCCGCACCTAAGCTTGCCTTTAAGGGTCCGTATCCAATTCCATCCCAGGCTCCTTCCTTCTTCTTGCTCCTTCTCTATCTCTAACTGTTTGAGAACACATTAGAACACTTCTCCTGAATCTGAGAAGTACACGTTAATTTTTGGTCTTTAGGGATGGCTGGCGGAGAAGCAGGCCTCCTGGTAAGAGAACGACACAGAAACAGTAACAAAAGCCCCTTTAAGTCTCGGCTCTCTCTTCCATGGAAACACACCAGGAGTCCATTAGGAGAGGTGTTTCTGGAGCTAAACACCTTAAATGATGCTCCAGGAACAACCACTTTCTGCTGCGGGATTAGCTAAGAGCCCGAGACTGCAGCTGAATGTGGGATGCTAATGAGAAACCTTTCGATTACACAGGCTGCCTTATAATCTGTAATAGATGCCGCCTCTCTCCCGGCGACTATGGGTAAGGAGACCCAGGGCAGCGTTTCTGCATGTCATTACATGCCCATCCTCACCTTGCTCCTGAGAGAACATAAACGTGACTGCGCTGATTACCACCAGTTCTCATTTTACTGCACAAGCCAAGGTGCATTCCAGCAGGAAGATGAAAGAGCTCAGCATCCGAGACTGTCAGCCATTTCCACTTAGGAGTTTAGTGAGGTTCCTAAATCATGGCAGAAGCTCGGCTTCCAGTGACTTGCACCTTGTGGGGGTTTCAAAGACTCCCCTCCTCTCTGGGTATCTTGGTGCAGTCACGCTAACAGAAGCCATTTAATGCAGTCTTGAGGAGGTAGAGGGTTGAAGGATTAAATTTCAACACACAGCTCCTTATCATAGAGAAACATCCCTTCGTTGCAGATTTCCAGGATTCGAGACTCGCTCACTTCTCTTCTGGTAGAACCCTCTGCCCCTTATAAGGGGTGAAGATTTAGAAATTTTGTTACTGCTGCATTTTAATCTCAGTTCCAGGCAAGATGGGACCATGGGCAAGATCAATGCTAATTCCAGATTAGGAGTGAAGGTCACCACGCAAACGCCAATGAAGTTGGCGGTCACCATGCAAACACCACTGAACCTTGGTCCTTAATGCTCAGAATGTCTGGGTTTAAGCAAGGCACAGCCTTCTTTCTCCCACCAGCCCTGAGTATATTACTCTCTTCTCACACCCACCTCAACTAGACAGTTATGCAAGCTCTCTCCAAGTTCCTTGTCAACAGATAGGGTGGTGGCTCTTTGGATAAGAACACTCCTTGCATAAGCACAAGGACCCGAGTTCAGATCCACAGATCACATGATAATAGCCATGTGTTGCTACGCACACCCAAGCACTGAGAGGGACAGAGAACGGAGAACCAATTGAGTTGGCTGACAGCCTAGTTCTGGGAACAGTAAGAGATCCTAGGTATCAAGGGAATCAGTGGAGAATTACAAAACAGGACACGTGATGTCTACATCACACCTCCGTGCACTAATCCTCATACACAGCCCCACACACATAGGTACACACACGTACATGAGCACTTACATGTACACAAATATGCAAAGTTCTCTGTTGAGTTTTCCCTGACCCTGATCTCATTTATCCCTGGTGTCAGCACTGGCTCTGGTGGACCAGCACTGTCATAAACTATTACTATAATAAACACCAAGGCTCTTGGCTTATACATTGGAAAGGTTCATTTGGGCTCACATTGGGGATATTTCAGTCCATGGCTGGCTGGATTTATTGCTTTCAGTCCTACGGTAGCACATCATGGTGGGATGAATGAAGGAGTAAGTCCTTCACTGCCTGACTAGAACAAAATCCAAGAAGGAAAGAGAAACTTGATTCTAATAGGATACACCCCCATGACCAAAGGACCTCTCACTAGATCCCACTTCTTAAATGTTCCACCACCTTCCAACGCCCCACACTGGGAACAAGCCTTCTATACATGAGCCATTGGGAGTCACTTATGGAAACCAGAGCAGTGTCTTTATCCTGGTTTAGAGCCTCATCACCTGCCTGATTCATTTCTTTCACATATTATTAAGAAGCTCTTGCTGCATGCCAGGACTGTGTGCTGGGTTATGGGCACTCGCATGTCCACAGGGGAAAGAGACCTCAAACAAACACGTACATAGATTGTTGTTAAGTGACAAATGAAATGTGCTACTTAGGTTGGTGGGTGTAACATGGCTCAGAGGTTCAGTTGGTGGAGTGGCTGGTGGCTTGAATAAGAATACCCTCCATAGGCTCATATACTTGAATGCTTAGTCATGGCACTGTTTGAGAAGGATTAGGAGGTGTGGCTTGTTGGAGTAGATGTGGCCCTGTTAGAGGAAGTGTCTCATCGATGGTGGACTTTAAGATTTCAGAAGGCCATGTTAGTTCCAGTTCCTCCCCCACTTCCCCCGCCCCCCTCTCTCAGGATGCAGCCCTCAGTTACTGCTCCAGGAAGATGCCTGCCTTTGTGCTGCCATGCTTCCTACCATGATGACAATTGACTAAACCTCTGAAGCTGTAAGCAAGCAAGCACACAATTAAATATCTTGGGTTTTTTTTTTTTAAATAAGAGTTGCCTTGGTCTTGGTGCCTCTTCACAGCAACAGAACACTGAATAAATTAAAATGAAACATCTATTCCATCCTTAGAAGGCCTAGGAAGCCAGCTTCTGGTAGCTCCAAGGAGGCTCCTACCTCCTGGGGAATCTCACACACACACTAGCTATAAACTCCAGATGAAACAGGGAAGGAAACAAAAGAACAATGAACTGGAAGTGCCTCAGCAACAGACGTGGATGGTCCAAACCGGGGAGAAAAGAAAGGAACAAAATTTGCTAGCTGTATCTGTGGCTTAAAGCCCAAAGGCAGCCTGAAGTCACTGCACAGAAGGTATGAAGACACTCATCACTGTAGGGGGAGCTTTCCAAAAATAAAAATAAAAACTGAATGTAACCCGTTTCCACCACAGACTGTTTAATTACAATACATCTTTTCAATTTACAAAAGCAATAAACACTACAGTTTTTTAAAAACTAACGTCTAAAATAATTTTCATTACAAAAAAAACATAGCAAAATTTTTAATGTGTATGCATTTGTCCTTTGATGAAAAAAATATATTGGAAGCCTACAGAAACAGGAGTCATTATCTAAGAATGGGATGCCATATATGATTTTCAGGTTCTCTTTGGTTTTTTTTTTTTTAATTATTCTGAATAATCTCTATGCCCCTAGATTAGAGCCGTTTCAGACTTCATGAGAGAAGTTTCTATGTGCAGAGGGCAATGGTTAACACAGAAATTCACAGATGGTCCAAGTGCAGAGAGTGTCTGTCGATTGCTCGGCTACAAAGGGCACATCTGTATTACACCTTCTCTCTGCAAGGCTCAGGAAGAGATGGCCAAAAGACTGGAAGAGCCAGAGAAAAACTGAAGAAAAACACAGTTCAAAAAACATCGTTCTGGACACGACAAGCCCACTGCACTCATGAACTCACAGCAGCTGTGTTTGCCTGCACACGATGAAGCCAGTCAGCGTTAAAGCAGGGAGCGGGAGGGAGCAGGAGGGAGCCCAGCCCCCACCTCCAGCTGCTGAGACACCAAGAGCTGATGTTCTGCAAGAGGGAGTAAAAAAAAGAGATCTGTCTCGAAAAACCAAAAAAAAAAAAAAAAAGAGAGAGTGAGTTTTCTTTAAGAGTGTAACCGTGCTCCAGTGGATAGATAGCCCCACATGGATGAGGATATAAGCAGCACAAATTGGTTTCCATAGCTATTTTTTAATGACATTAAGTTTAAATTTTCAGGGGAGAGGATGTGTCTAGGAGGAGTTAGGAGTAGGGGGATTAAATGTGATCGAAATAGATAGTATGAAATTCTCAGGATAAATTTTTAATTACTTTGAGCAACTAAATTAATATTATGGGTAATAGGATGCATATATGCATATACAATACAGTCTTAAATATAGCTTGATGTATGTAGCAAACGATGGCCTTAAGACAGGAGCATACATTGAAATCATGTTCTTTGGTGCAGTCTGGTAGGGAAGCTCCAGAGCACCAAACCGGAAGTGGACACTCCTCGCCGGAAGGTCAGGGATACGTCGCTTTCTAGGCAGAAAGGAATGGAACCTTCAACAAGATCTGTACCCCAAGACATTCAGTTAGGCCAGAAAGGTAAGCAGGATGGTCAGGGTAACCCTAACCCTCTCTGTCATGCAGCAAAAGGTTAAAGCCCTTCTTACTAAGCTGCCAGCCTGAGGCCAGACCCCAGCAGGAAGCTCCGAGCTCCTGAGCCAAGCCTAGGGGCTTCAGGACCCCAACTTGGCTTGGGTGAATCTGCTGGCTGCGTCAGGAACAGCCAGCAACCTGCTGCAGATGAGCTGTGTTGGCGGGTGGGGCAGGAAAGGCAGCAGAAGCTCAGAGTCTCTGGATGGGGCAGCTAGTGGTGACCTGAGCAAGCCTGGCTAGGCAGGGGAGTTCAGAGGTTCAGTGACAAAGCACCACGGTCATGGTGGAGGAATGGAGGGAGAGAGCATTTATTTTGTGAATCAAGGACATTATAAACCTTGGGCAGTGGGAGAGGTTTCGGGGTAAATATGTTTGATTCGCTGGGGCTAGGAATGCCAGGAAAACTTCATTTACGTGCAGCAGCACGGGTCTATCATATGAAGGGGAACACAATGCTTAATTGTCCTATAGGCAGTAGGAGGGGTTGAGGCACCGCAGGTACAGTTAGAGGTATGGAAAAAGGTCATTGGTGCCAAGACATCTCATTAGCATGGGGAAGGTATTTCCAGGAATCCCCAGTTTCCTAAGGAAACAATCAATGAAAATATTCACTGAAACATCTTAATAGAAAAAAAGAAAAGGCATCACCAACAAGAGGCTAATTAGAATTTCAGGTCCAGAAATCAGACTGCTACACAGAGAAACCCTGTCTCTTAAAAAACAAACAAACAAAGAGAAATCAGACTGCTTGAGTTCACATCCTAGCCCAGTCACTCACTAGCTGGATGGTTAAGTGCCTTCATTCCTCTGGGCCTCCATTTTCTCATCTGTAAAATGGAGCAAATGATAGTGCCAACTGCGTGATTGTTAAGCTCTCAGACAGCATCTGGAACAAAGGATGTTGTGCAGCTAGATGTTCGCTCTTGCAGCAGGATGTTACTATAGAGGTGCTACATCTATGTACAAACAAACAAAAGTCAGCAGAAGATGGCCCAGTGGGTAAAAGCATTTCCTATCCAAGCAAGAGGACCCAAGTGCCATCCTCAGCATCTGTATAAAAAGCCAGACGTGGCTGAGTGCACCTGAGACCCCAGCACTGGGAGGCAGAGACAAGCAGATACTCCAAGCTCACTGACCAGCCAGTCTAGCCTAAAAAGACAAGCTACCAGGTCAATAAGAGACTTTATCTCTGGGGGGGGAACAGGGGCAGGCGGACCTCTGTGAGTTCAAGGCCAGCCTGGTCTACAAAGTGAGTCCAGGACAGCCAAGGCTACACAGAGAAAGCCCTGTCTCAAAACAAAGCAAAGCAAAACAAAATGGACCATATTTCAGGGCAATAAAGCTGAAAGGGATAGAAGAAGACACTGATCTGGTCTCTGCGTGTGTGTGTGCATTAGCATGTGTGCCTGTACACTAACATGCATGCAGCATGCGAGCGAACACACACACACATGCACACACATACACACCAGGTGGTACACGCCTGTAGTGCCAACAACCAGGACACTGAGGTGGGAGACTCCAGGAGGACTCAAGGACACCTTGGCTACATAGCAAGTTCAAGGCCATGCTGTGGTGCATATCAAGACCCCGCCTCACCAAAAGAAAAGTTAGTAAATAGATAAGTAAATAAACAAGCAAACATATAAATAAATATCAAGACAGACAACGGCAAGTTTGTTGCGTATGTTTGAAGAGTCTGAGCCCAGCAGAAACCTAAGGGGCCAAATGGGATACATAAGTTCCAAGAGAAGGTGTGTCTCCTTCACACGTCATACAACAGCACAACACAGGTGACAACTTGCTCCCCGGATTCTTTAATATCCCAGTCTGGTGGAACTGAGTAAGCGGCTGGGGGGTGTGGTTGTTTGTTGTGGCTCTGCTTTTGTTTTTTGAGACAGGGGCTAGTGTGTAGCCCCGGCTGCCACGGAACTTGACATGTAGAACATGTTGACCTTGACATCACAGAGACTCACCAGTCTCAACACCACACCCCACATACCACACTGGGCATGTGTTTTTAAGTGCACAGTCGTGTGAGTGTGGGGTCATGGGCCCGAGGTGTTACTGTTCTCTCCCTGAGAAAACGATGTTCTTCTGCCCTTTGCAATGTACCATTTCATAATAGCCAATGAGCTTTGCTATGCAGTATGCACAGGGCCCAGCAGTGGCTTAGAGAGCAAACCGTGGCACAGCAGCAGATAGGAAGCACCCCACTGACACACAGGAATATGTGCAAGAGTCTTTGCAAGAAACTGGGACTTGAACATACAAAGCAAACCATCTCAGTACCACACATTGGACGCTCTCTCCTTGTTTCCTGTCTTCATGCAAAACTTCCTCAAGTTTCCAAATGCTCTTAAGAAAAAGAGGAAGCATGGCCAGTGGCTATTCCTTGGTGGCAATACTGTAGATCTTTGTTTCCTTTTTTTTTTTAATATTTTTATAATGAATGTATATAACGTTATACTCAGAAGATACGCATTTAAGCTACACATCATTCATCCACATCCTTGGTTATATTTCATTTTTTAAAAAATAGGTCAGTAAAATATCACATTTATTGCAACAGCTTGCAAGTCAATGTTTTACACACTCTCTGCCTTCTCCCTCACCCAAACCAACACAAGCCAGTGGAAGGTTTATTTTCAGCAAACAACTCAATTTCACCAGGGAACCAGATACGTGCCCCTGGCACACTCATCACAATAAGCTTCTGCCATGGTACCAAGCTTAGAGGACCTCATTTCCAAGTTCCAGTTATGCCACGTTGCCAGTGTCCCTCAGGAGTACTCCGGGAGGCCACTGTCTTACTTACAGATTATTTTTACCCCTTACATTCTCAGCTGGCGTGCCCTCAAATATTTTCATAGCTAGAGCAGAGCAGTAACACACACACACACACACACACACACACACACACACACACACACACATACACGTACCTGCTGAAATACAGACCAGGTATTAAATACAGATCATACCCTCCAGACTGTCAGGCTGAGGAATGATTAGGGCAAGCGCACCGTCCCGCAATCTCCAACGTGTTAAAATAATTTAATTGGGTATTTCATGGCACATTTTGCATTATTATGGCTCCCTTTGGAGGCAACAAATGATTTGCTTCAGTAATATAGAGTCCCAAGTAGTGGCATTATGTGATTAAGTAAGTGGAAACATCACCCATTAAATTCAGTTCAGTCATGCTTACATCCATCTTATTTCTTTCTTTATAATTTAAATTTTCCTGCCCATACACATATTCACCTGAGACCATTTCTTAAGTCATCTGTTTATGAGACTTTCTCTTCTTGCTTTTTATCCAATTACTGCTGACTTTCAAGTTTCAGAAGTGCAATTTAATTCTCCTTTGTTAAGCGAATTGACCGTTAGGTTCTATAAGTCACAGGAAGGCCGTACTCAATTTCCATATTTACAGCAGTTCTCCAAAACATTTCAAAAGGCTTGTTCTGTGGGCCTCATAGCAATTTGGGTTTATTAGACTTGAGCACTTGATTGGAACTCGCATAGCCATTAACCAGCAGTCGCAGCCAGCCTCTCTCTCTGCCTATTAAGTTCAGCCATGTATCAGAGGGCAGTGGGAAATAACTTGAAAACTCTAGAACAAAGATTCTTAACCTTACTTGAGCCATTGTCCCACTTGAGAATATAACAAAAGGTGTAAGTCCTCTCCCCAAAGCAATGCAAGTATAGATTTTTGAAAGTTTTATCATTGTGTTATTTTTTTTCTATAGAATAATATATGATTACACAAAATTACAACCATCTCATATTGACACAGATTCCAGAGAAAGTTTGCTACATGAACAGTCACCCAAAACTCTCTAGTATGTTGGAGCATCATCTTCAGCCTTCTGGCCCAATGTATCTGACATACATATTTGTGAGGCAGGAACTATTGAGGACTTGCTTACCCTGTCTTGGCAGAGCTTGGCCGTCGACTCTGCCTGCATCCAAGCTTGCCCTTTTTTAGGCAGAATTCTGTCTGTGGTAGAAATGAAGACATTTTGCCCAGTGGCTTGTTTGCCATATTTGAAGCCATCTGCTCAATTGTCACTCACAAAGTTGTTTTTAATTCACTGGTATAGAATTTTGTATACAGATGCAAAATAAGTTTGATTTTAGATACAGTGGTATAGAATTCAAATTTAAGATTATTCCTTACACACATTATATATATTTCTACTCTAATATGAGGTATTCTATCCATATAACTCAATTATAATACAAGGTTTACTTCCAAGACTTTGAAAGTGCTATTGCAGGCTGTTTCGGATAAATAAGTTATACAAGTCAATTGTTAGTTGGTCAAATCATGGTAATATCAATTGCTAGTCTATTTCTATCACAAGAATATACATCTTAGATGCAACAGATAGATATGAATCTCTAGAAACATGAGGTAAAATAGTTAGATAAAGTCTTCAGAAACCTCAGAGACATACAGAATATGGCATTTTAACATGTTTTTATTATTTTAAAGATTCACTGACAATAAGACAGGTTAACTCCTGGCAACACCCAGTCTACCTCAAAGAGGATGATGAGCATTGTGTTATCTTTAAGAGGTTGCATATACCTATCCTACTTAGTTTACAGGACTCATCCTTATACTCCTCCTCTAGAGGGAGGAGTGGGTCTCAAATAGGGATGATCTGCCATCCAAGAGACACATTGTAAAGTCTAGACGTGTGGTTGGTTAAGAAAAAAAGAGGGTAAGGTGCTGCCAGATCCCTAAACATCCCACAAAGGACAGAGCACCCTTTACAATGGGCTTACTTGGTCCAAAATATCTATAGTGCCCAATTGGGAAATAATTATCAAGAGAGGATATGCCAGAGGTTCTTATGAAATATGGAGACACTGTCCACAGAATACATGCCCAAAGAATCAATAGACCCATGGGAAAATCACTCAGTCCACCAAGTATTCAACACATTTTACTAAAAAAAATGTCAGGTCACATACCACAGCCCCTGGGGACATAGAAGAGAGGCAGAATCTCTGCCCTCTATAAATGTCACTTGTTAGAAATAAAGTAAGTCAAACCAACTTAAAAAATTATGCCAACTGAGTACGGTGGCTCATGCCTGTAACTCCATCCTGATTTTGATGCCATCCTGGACAACAGAGGGAGACCTTAGCTAAAAAGCACGCTCTCTCTGTCTCTGTCTCTGTCTCTGTCTCTGTCTCTGTCTCTGTCTCTGTCTCTGTCTCTCTCTCTCTCTCTCTCTCTCTCTCTCTCTCTCTCTCTCTCTCTCTCTCTCTCTCTCCCCCCCTTGGTTTATTGAGACAGGGTTTCTCTGTGTAACACCTGTGGCTGTCCTAGACTTACTTTGTAGACCAGGCTAACCTACCTCTGGGATTAAAAGCATGCATATATTTCTTAAGTTACCAGTAAATTCAGTTGTCATGTAATACTTTAACCAACTAGGGACCTGACTTACAGTATATATATATATATATATATATATATATATATATATATATATATATATATATATATCCAGAAGAATGCAGTGGAGCACACCTGTAATCCCAGCACTCAGGGAGAAAGAGGTAGGCAGATCTCTATGAGTTCAAGGCCAGCCTGGTCTACAAAGTGAGTCCAAGACAGCTAAGGCTACACAGAGAAATACTGTCTCAAGAAACAAACAAACAAATATTTAAATGTTTTAAAAAGTAAAAATAAAAAGGAACCCAAAGTCAGGCAGTCCCTTGACTATAAGGTATCTCTCCACCACTGATACCAGCTACCTTTAATTTTCCTACCCTGCTCTTGTTATGCCTTCATTTCCATTTTCACAAGATGTGTATTGTTCCTTAATACACAAATCTGAATTCAAAATGGACAAGGGACACAGAATTTTTAAAAATTTAATTGGTGTGCAAATGCATTAATTCTGTCTCCTTTTTAAATGGGAATGAAGACTTCCTGGAAATTCTACCAGAAGACTTCCTCCTTCTGGCCCTTTATCTATAATGGGGCCCCATGACCACATGTAGCTGCAAGGGAGTCTATGAAAATATTAACTTTTATGTTGTTGTCTTGAGATGGGTTCACTTCATTTCCCAGGTCCCAAAATTTCTGGATTCAACAAGCCTTCTACCTCAGTCTCCCAAGTAGCTGGAACTGTAAGTTTACACATTTGTGTTCCCAAATCAAGGAATTTTAGTTGCTCACACTGTTTTTCTAATAAAAATTAGAGTTCTTTTAGTAAGAAATCTATAACGGATATTAGGAGCATGATTAGCAATGCCAACCTTTAGTGTGGGAAAGTACAAGAACACAGAATATAAGAAATACCAAGAGAAACGTAGAAGCACACTCCTACAAAAATAAAAATAAATAAAACATGACACAAAAAAAATAAATAAAACATGACACAACAAGAAAATTTGCTCAACCATGTTCATAGCAGCATTATTCATAATAGCCAGAACATGGAAACAGCCTAAGTGTCCCTCAGTAGAAGAATGGATAAAGAAATTGTGGTACATATACACTACGGAATACTACTCAGCTATTAAAAACAAGGAATTCTCGAAATTTGTGGATAAATGGATAGAGCTAGAAATGATCATAATGAGTGAGTTAACCCAGAAGCAGAAAGACTCAAATGGGATATACTCACTTATATCTGCATTTTAGCCCAAGGGGCATGTCCCACGAAAGCCTTCACTTACCAGGAAACTGGGACAGAGGGGAGGACATTCTATTGGGACTCTAGATGAGAGAAGCATGGGAGAATGGCAAAGTAGAAGGATCCAGAGGGTCCTAGAAACCTACAAGTAGAACATTATGATAGATAGATTTGGGCCTACGGGTCCCACTCAAACTAAGGCACCAGCCAAGGACAATACAGGCCATAAAACTTTAAACCCCTACCCAGATCTAGCCAATGGACAGAACATTCTCCACAGTAGAGTGGAGAGTGGGATATGACTTTCTCACATACTCTGGTGCCTCACCTTTGACCATGTCCCCTGGAGGGGGAGACCTGGTAGCACTCAGAGGAAGGACAGCAGGTTACCAAGAAGAGACTTGATACCCTATGAGCATATACAGGGGGAGGTAATCCCCCTCAGGAACAGTCATAGGGGAGGGGAATAAGGGAAAAATGGGAGTGAGGGAAGAATGGGAGGATACAAGGGATGGGATAACCATTGAGATGTAACAAGAATAAATTAATAAAAAGGGGGAAAAATGACAAAAATGTTTGAAAAGAAAAGAAAAGAAAGACAAAGAGAGAATGCTAAGGTTTACAGCATGTATGGTAATACACTTGAGCAATCAAGTGTTCTCCTGGATGTATAAACAGACACTTGAAAAAGGAGATGTGTGTGTGTGTGTGTGTGTGTGTGTGTGTGTGTGTGTGTGTGTGTGTACACATTTGAGAGGTGAGCAAAAGGCAGCCAACAGAGACCATGTCAGAGACAGCATCGCTCCATTTACTAGGGAACCCACACAAAGATCAAGCTGCCCATCAACTTACAAAGAAACAAAGAAAGAAAGAAGTCAGATCCACATTATCCATATATTCACTGGAACAGGATCAAACTTTCAGTGGCCTGCCCCTTAAGTAGAACTGAGTGCTTCCCCTCTGCACCCCTGCCAGAGATCATCAATAGTGTGGGGATAACTTAGGCATTCTTATCACGGTTTTTAATTATTCTCTTCTATGGCTTCTCATTTAGGCTGCTCTTTTCTTTGGGTGGGGAGGAGGCTGGAGGTAAGGGTTGTCTCAGATGCCTTCAGTCCCTTCTTCTCAACTGTGCATCTGCAATCATCAATAAGCTGCCTCCTTGCTAGAAGGACAGATCATTGGTTTCTGGCAACAGTACAGACCAGGAACACGGTCCAGCAGCAGTAGGACCACAGACCCAGACAAGACCCTCAGAGGCAGCCCAGACCATGGTCTCAGGTGGCAGCACAGGCTACTTACATCGATATGGCCCCTGGTGGCATCACTACTCAGGGACATCAACACAGCTTCAGGCTGCTGCATAGGCCACGGACATCCACATGGCCTTTGGTGACAACGTGGCCACAGGCATCAACACAGACTTGGAGTTTTTTTTTAAGAAGGCTAAGAGAAGGAAAGGTTTGATTCATAAGAAGTGTAGTATGTGGATTAATAAATTGGACCATATGATCATTTTTCTATTGTATGTGTCCCTTCCCATAATGCACCTAATTTTAATCATACACATACCTAATTCTGCATAGGCATAAGATAATAAATAGAGGATTCTCCTAACAGTCTCCCCACCTCCACCCCCGCAACAGCTTACTTGAGAGCACAGTTTTACATTGTTCATAAAACCAAAACCAGTTCGAGCTAAAGTGGTCCCTGATAAGCATTTGTTTAAAAATCTAAAAAGAAACATTTACTTGGATTGTGCAACAAAACTGTTGTTTTACTATAATTTAAAATGGCTTCATTAACAGCCTAAGTGTCCCTCAGTAGAAGAATGGATAAAGAAACTGTCGTACATTTACACTATGGAATACTACTCAGCTATTAAAAACAAGGAATCCCAAAATTTGTGGACAAATGGGTTGAACTAGAAATGATCATGAGTGAGTTAACCCAGTAGCAGAAAGAGTCAAATGGTATATACTCACTTACATCTGCACACTAGCCCAAGGGGCATGTCCCATGAAAGTCTTCAGGAAAGGGGGTCAGAGAGGACTTTAGGTGAGAGAAGCATGGGGGAATGGGGAAATAGAAGCATCCAGAGGGTCCCAGAAACCTACAAGAAGAACATTATGATAGGCAGATCTGGGCCCAGGAGTCCTGCTCAAACTATGGCAACAGCCAAGGACAATACGTGCAATAAACTTTGAACCCCTACCCAGATCTAGCCAATGGACAGGACATTCTCCTCCATTGAGTGGAGAGTGGGGTATGACTTTCACACGAACTCTGGTGCCCCATTTTTTACCATATCCCCTGGAGGGGGAGACCTGGTGGCACTCACAGGAAGGACAGCAGGTTACCAAGAAGAGACTTGATACCCTATGAGCATATACAGGGGGAGGAGGTCCCCCTCAGGAACAGTCATAGGGGAGGGGATTAAGGGGAAAATGGGAGGGAGGGAGGAATGGGAGGATACAAGGGATGGGATAACAATTGAGATGTAATATGAATAAATTAATAAAAATATTTTTAAAAATAAAATAAAATAAAATGACTTCGTTGCTGTGGAAATTATGCTTCATAAGATCCACCCATTACCTCCAATCCTTCCGTCTTCTCCATGCGCTTAGTCCCCACTTTCTTCCTCCTCCTAAGGCAA